>NC_064289.1:22396062-22531227 GCF_019186545.1 Solanum stenotomum | reverse complement strand
TTTTTTTTTTAAATTTAAAATTATATATAATTTTAAGTAATATGTATAATTATTTTTATAAAAATTGGAGGCCTCAAAAATATGGGGCCCAAGCGATGACTTTAGTAGCCTAGTGGTTAAGACGGCCCTGCCCACACTCCATTCCTATCTAGCTTCATAATATTTTACTAGATAACATATAAATGCTCTTAAGATAATATTTTCTTGTTTACTTGCCAAACACTAAAAAATAGATCAAGGACCTACTTATTCTCCAAAAATATATTTTCATATAAATTATCATATTCCATGAAAATCATTTTATTTCATACCAAAAACATCCATTTAGTACGTATTTTCTCTTAAATACCTCACTTTAAAAAAAATAAAATACTTTTAACCTTCCGAAAACTCGACCAAACAAACTATTAATCTGAGACTGCAAGTACCAGTGGCGGAACCAGAATTATCAGTAAGGGGGTTCAAAAACTGAAGAAATAGACACACGAAGTAGCCAAAGGGGGTTCAACATCTACTATATATACCTAAAAAATTATTTTAACTATGTAAAAATAATATAATTTTCCGTCGAAGAGGGTTCTACCCCCTAATGATAATGTGGCTCCGCCACTGGCAAGTACGATCTCTGAGTATTGAATTGCCCTTTATAGGAAGCGTTATATCTAAAAGGTGGAGTATTTCACATAAATTCGAATTAGTCAACTCAAATTAAATGGTGTTAACTCAAATTAAATGGCAGTAAACACCGGTGTACGAATTCTGAATAGCAACGCGCTAAGCAATAATAATTTGCTAAGTAGTATTTTTCTAATGACAATTTGGAGTCAAATTTAGAGAAAATAAACTAAAATAAATCATACAGGAAAATAAAGAATTAATACATGCATTGTATAGTAAAAATTAAAAATCGACCTGTAGATTAATATTTACTACAACTTTTCATAGTTTCATAAACTTCTAGTTTTATATTATATCCGTAAAATATATGTGCTAACAAATCGATATATACTGTTGTACAAAAACTAACATATGTTTTGTGTATTTATAAATTTAATTAAATGCATGTTAATATTATCCTGTGAGAGATAAAACTAGGATACCTTACCCTTCTTGCTCTGTTTTAATTTTTGGAAGTTTGTTAGAATTTTAAATTAGGACAGCCTGCCGACACCCTAATTAGTATATTTAATATTAATTAATCAAACTGGTTCTTGTCAATGTATCTGATCAAGTAGTGGCTTAATTAAATGGAAATCTGTTCGATACGATCTTCTTTTTTAGATAAAATTAATTAAAACAGTCCACCAAACATTTGATTGTAAAGCTTAGAGGTCTTGATACATTAATTAATTAGTGTCCACTAATTGTCACTTCTCAATTGATAAGCTAGCAATTTTTGATTGAACTTCATTTGGCTTACATTAATTTAATCTTATTAATTATTAATTGTGATATAGAATCTGTCCAACCGGCTGCTAACAGGTTCATTGTCAAGCTTACCAACTTGATTCATTACTTGTCTTTGATTTCCTGAATGGTCTCAATCCGAAAAGTTATTAAAATTTAGCTTAAGAAATAAGAATCATGCAAAACGTATAATAAGAGAATACTTATCATGTTTTCATTTAACGTGGAACTCTTCAGCACCTCCGTCTACCTCTTACCACGATTAAGGTTGGACATCTGGAGCATGTACATACAATTTAATATAAGACGTAATATCGTGAAATAAGAATTGAAATGGATCCTACTATGATATCATTTTGAACCTAATTAACTTAATTCCAAAATTTAATTTGTGGAAATTGCTTTGACCATATTAATAGATCACTCATCTCTTTTTAATTTGATATGAGACTCTTTAACATGAATTGAACCTGTAAATAACTCTTTATCTAATTACTTCCCTGGCAACACTACGTAGGATCCAACTTAATGGAAAAATGTTAAAGAAATGGACCTAAACCCAAGTGTTTTCGCAATTTCTTGGAGTTCAAAAAGAACGATCACGTCATCAACTTTTATTATGTCTATTAAATGACTTGATTTTCATTTACAAGTACATAGAAAAAGTAAATTTTCACTTTCGTTGTTTTGACCCTTTTCTCTCTTGTAATTTGTTCACTTAAGAATTTTTTTTCTTGTAAATTTTATGCTTAGTCAACTAATCATCTTTGCACTACTCAAGTTAATAAACAAAATATATTTTTTTATTTAAAGTTATTCTTTTCAACTCTTTATTGGTTAAAAAGATTAAGGCATATATAATTGATACTTTAAACAATAATAAATGTTATCCTAAGAATTGGTATACGAAATAGTTCGTAATTGTACACTATTCTCATTTGTATCTATTAGAAAAGAATTATTTGTGATTCAAAGTTTAAATTCACATAAACTCACACCGCATAGCCTAACGTCAAACCCACCCGCACCAGGCTACTTGTCATCTCTAGATTTATCAAAATTTGCAGGTACAAGACACCTTGAAGAAAAACAGACCAATGAATTAATTCAAGTGATGCATCATTTTAACATGGGCTTCTTACGTAAATGTACCATTGGATAGAAAGAGTAAATTTTTTAGGAACCTCATAGGGTAAGGAGCAAATTACATTTTATCACTATTCTTTTTCAATTTACAAAAATCCCTTAAAAGTGTTGCCATCCGAATGCATCTCATAATTTTCGGATACATCACATTTGATACATTATACAACTAGTTTGTTGAGATTAAAAATAAAATAAAATATAAAATTAAATGTCAGTTTCCTAAATCATGCAAATCAAATTGATGTCAATCTCTCCAAAATAACAGCTCTAAACAATTCAAATTTCAAATTTTATTCTCTCAAATCTCTCCCAAATTGTAAAGGATTAAAAAAAACATCGACAATTTTATATAGTTATGTATCATATACCTGACGAAGTAGTAGAAAAAGATAGATGAAGAAGAAGATGAAGAATAACTATCTCTTCAATAATTTGCAATTCATAAATCAGAAAGAGAAAAGATTTGAAATTCAAAAATAGAGTGATGGAGATAGTTCATGATACGTGATTTTAGGCGTGAAAAGGGGAAAAAAAAATCTTGGGGTGATAGTTTACAGTGATGTATCCGAAAAAGTGAGAGAAATTATGAAAAAGAGGGATTTTTGTAATTTTTTTGAAAAGGTAGGGAATAATAGAAAATAAGGTAAAAAAGATATATAGTTAGGTAATTAATCCATAGAAAAAGGTTAAACTAAATTGTAACACCTCGCTATTTGAAAGAACTAGAAAGAGCTAGAATTAAAAAGAGTCATTTTTGGAAAGAATGAAAAATCTGGAAAATTAGTTATGTTAAGTTTGAGTTTTGGGTCAACTTCAAACGATCATAACTCCAATATCAAAATTAGTTAGGTGTGCCACAAGATACCGTAGAAAAAATCTTTGAATTATCTTTCCAACGCCTCTGAGTTTGCTCGATTTCGAGTTCGTATGAGGGGGATATGGCCATTCAAAGTTGGGCTGTCTAGATAAGGAAAGTCAAAACCGGATTTTAGGAGGGTATTATGGTATTTTCACTACCCTATTATTTAATTTCGTTTTCGGTAATTAAGTTAGGGTCTAAACTGATTTGGTTCAGTTTACGCTTCATCAAAAAGAGTTAGGGTTTTGATAAAAGAGAAAAGAAGAGGAGAAAGGAGGAGAAGAGGCAAGGAATCGTCAAGTTCTTGAAGCTAGGATTGTGGATTTCGTCAAGAGGTGATCCCTACGAGGTATGTGAGATCACATAGCATTGGGTTAGTTCACCCACGCGCGAATCATGATTCAATTCTACGAATTTATGTTCTTGAAAGTATAGAAATTGAGTTCTTGATGGGTTTTGTTGAAATTCTATTGGGTTCTTGATTTGTTGAAGTTGTTGAGGAATTCTTGAGTTAAATTCATGAAAATTGATGTTGTTTTGAGTAGTTTCTTGCACATTTTGTTTGTGTATTCGATTCTAAGCGGTTAGGGAAGGAACCATTCGAATCTAGAGGGTTTAGAGTTGAAAAACGAGCAAGAAAATTCGTCATAAACTTGGGTAGGGGGCTGGGGCGCCGCGCCACTTAGAGCGCCCCAAGTGAATATCTGAATTTTGGGCTCTGGGGTACCGCGCCAACCAGTGCACCCCAACCTAGCTACTGAAGTTTGCCCTCTGGCACCCCGCGCCACTCAGAGCGCCAGGGACGCCAAGTCCTCTACCCTTTCCCACTTCTTTCCGTTTGAGTTCCCTAGCAACGTACCTAAGTTTTCTAGTTGATTTATACACCCTAAGGTACGTATAAAAACCATGAAATCATCCATAAACATGAGATCATGAACCTTGAATCCATAATTCAATTCAAGAAAAGTTAAGAGTCAAGTCAAGAGAAGTTCATAGAGTTTTCCAAAAGTCTTTTACAAACATTTTAACTTTGTTTTAAGACTTGAGTTTTGAGTTGAGTAAAGAGTAAAGATTGAAGTTCATTTCTTCAAAAGAGTATATCGGGACTATGTATTCCCAAAGAGTAAATGTGTTCACATTTTAAACAAGAGAGGAAACACCGATTTCCAAGAGAGTCGTTTTAGCTAGTTTTTGAGTAATTATCTCAAATCACAGAAAGAGTTTTTATTAAAACATATGAGTTGAGTATATTTTGGGAGTAGTATTGAGCATCGATATGGGGACAAGTTCATAATAACTCAAGTCTCCATAAACCATGTAGCCATCGTGGGTAGAAAGGGTCATACTTTTTAGATGACACCTTAATGCTTTTTAGCATAGACTAGTGGATCCATTTAGTTGAGGCGTTCTATATCCCGACAAGTTATAGGACATATCTAGCAGCGTGGACGAGACGTTGTATCATCATTTTAGCTCATACTGATGGTTGTCGATTAGAGAAACTCCCACAAAATTATATTTCTTTACTATATATGTATATTGAATTGTTACTTACTATTTTAAATGCTTTATATAAACCGCATATTTACTGTTGTTTATTTATGAATTGATTTGAGTATTCATGAGTTGAGTAAATCTGAGGTAAGTGTTTTTTTCAGAATTCATTTCGAGCTTATGTCATGTTTAGTTTTTCCCTCACATGCTCGTACATTCAATGTACTGATGCCATTTAGCCTGTATCATTTTATGATGTAGATATAGGTAATCAGGATCAACATCCAGTGCCTCGTTGATCCGGTCGAGCATGTCAGAGTCTGTTGGTTAGCCTCATTGTATTCCGGAGGATCCCCTTTTATTGCTTTACTAGTTCAGTTGTTTAGGATGATCGTGGGTATGTCCCGACTTCCCTCATAGTTTTTAGAGGTTTCATAGACAGTTAGACGGTATTAGTTCTTTAGTCTAATTCATTTCAGTTGTTGTTTTAGACTTGAGTTTGCCTTATTGGCTAGTTAAATGTTTTCTTTATAACATTCTTGTTTTATATGGGTTCATCTTTGTTAAGTTAAGTCTTTCGCTGAGTAGTAAGCCAGACCAAGGGTTCGCTTGGAGCCAACAATGGTTCTCGAGTGCCAGTTCTACCCAGGGTGTAGGCTCGGGGTGTGACAAACTTGGTATCAAAGCCCAGAGTTCAAGAGTCCTAGAGATTCTATGAAGCCATGTATGTAGAGTCTTAGTTACCGGTATGAAGTGCGCCACATCTATAATTAGGAGGCAACAACAATTAGGAGCTATTTCACTTCTTTCATATTCATGTCGTGCAATAGAGTTTATCTCTATAAAGTTTCCTTCTAACTTGTGCTTGTGCGTGTCTTTCAGTTGATCATGCCTCGAAGAAGAGGTTTCTGAGGTCGTATGTCTAGGAGGAACGTTGAGGAGCAAGGGGTACCTAATGCACCTGAAGTGCAACCCCAAGGGGAAGTCACCAATATTTAGTACATGGAAGCGACCAAAATGTTAAGTGAAGCTGTGACCAACCAAGATGGGCAGAAGGAGAACCGACAAGAAGGAAATGATACTTCAAGGATCCGTGAGTTCTTGAGGATGAATCCTCTAAACTTCACTGGTTCAAGCACTACTGAAGATCCAGAAATCTTTGTTGAGGAACTGCAAAAGGTGTTTGAGATTATGCACGTTGTTGATGCTAAGCGAGTGGAACTAGCTGCATATCAACTAAAGAGTGTTGCTAGGACTTGGTTTGACTAGTGGAAGAAGAGTAGGGCTGAGGATACACCGGTTTTGGGTTGGGCTGTGTTCGATAATGCTTTCTTAGGGCGTTTCTTTCCTTGTGAACCGAGGGAAGCCAAGGTACGGGAATTCCTTACCCTTAAGCAGGATTCACTAAGTGTACATGAGTACAATTTGAAGTTCACCCAACTTTCGATATGCTCCAGAGATGGTTGCGAATACAAGGAGCAGGATGAGCTTGTTTGTTGCTGGGTTGTCTCATCTATCAATTAATGAGGGCAAGACAACTATGCTGATAGGGGACATGGATATAGCAAGGTTGATGGTTTATGTGCAGCAGTTTGATGAAGAGAAGCTGAGAGATATGGAAGAGTTCAAAAACAAGAAGGCTAGGACAGGGAATGAGTCCGGGCAACAAAGAAGTAATGTGAACCGTTCTTCCTTTCAACATAAGCAAAAGGGACCTGCTCCATCATCTTCTAGTGCAACTGAACCAAGGAAAAAAGGTGAGTATAATAGTCAAAATTCGCAGAATTTCAGAGCTAGACCTGCTCAGTCTCAAGGTAGTGTGGCACAAGGAGGAAACTAGGCTCCTGCATGTGCTAAGTGTGGTAGGAACCACCCAGGTAAGTGTCGCGATGGCTCCACTGGTTGTTTCAAGTGTGGTCAAGAGGGTCACTTCATGAAAGAGTGCCCTAAGAACCGACAAGGAAATGAGAACCAGAGCAATAAAGCCCAATCTTCATCAATTGCTCCACTAGACAGTGCTGCACCTAGAGGAACTACTTCAGGTAGTGGTGGAGGAGCAAACTGCCTATATGCTATCACTAGTCGTCAAAAGCAAGAGAATTCCCCAGATGTTGTCACTATAAATCAAAGTCTTTACT
Source organism: Solanum stenotomum (assembly GCF_019186545.1). Taxonomy (NCBI): domain Eukaryota; kingdom Viridiplantae; phylum Streptophyta; class Magnoliopsida; order Solanales; family Solanaceae; genus Solanum; species Solanum stenotomum. The sequence goes on along the minus strand of NC_064289.1, from coordinate 22,524,183 downwards.
CTTGATGTTTATTCTTTGTTAGACCCGAGAGAAAGTTTATATTTTGTGACTCCTTATGTTGTAATTAATTTTGATGTTCTTCCTGAGAAACTTTGTGAGCCCTTTTGTGTTTCTACACATGTTGGGGATTCTATCCTAACTGAGCGAGTCTATCGTGATTGTACTATTTTCGTTAATCACAAGAGCACCATAACTGATTTAGTTGAGTTAGGCATAGTTGATTTTGATGTTATTCTAGGTATGGACTGGCTTCATGCCTGTTATGCCTCCATTGATTGTAGAACTCGAGTTGTCAAGTTCCAGTTTCCTAATGAGACAGTTATAGAGTGGAGTAGCAGTTCAGTAGTCCCTAAGGGTCATTTCATTTCGTACCATAAGGCGAGAAAGTTAGTTTCCAAGGGTTGTGCCTATCACTTAGTCCGAGTTAATTATTCTAGTGTTGAGACACCTCCTATTGAGTCAGTTCCAGTTGTGAGTGGGTTTCTAGAAGTCTTTCCTGATGATCTACCCGGAGTCTCTCCTAAGAGAGAAATAGACTTCGATATAGATATTCTTCCCGATACTTGTCCTATATCTATTTCGCCATATAGAATGGCACCATTAGAGTTAAAAGAGTTAAAAGAGCAGTTGAAAGATCTCCTAAAGAAAGGTTTCATTCGACCAAGTGTCTCACCTTGGGGCGCTCCAGTCTTATTTGTGAGGAAGAAAGATGGTTCCCTTAGAATGTGTATTGATTACCGCCAATTGAACAAGGTTACCATCAAGAATATGTATCATCTTCCGAGAATTGATAATCTTTTTGATCAGCTTCAGGGTGCCACCTTTTTCTCTAACATAGACCTTAGATCTGGCTACCATCAGTTAAAAGTAAGGGAATGTGATATTCCAAATTCAGAACCCGTTATGGTCATTATGAGTTCCTAGTTATGTCCTTTGGTTTGACTAATGCGTATGCACTATTTATGGACCTTATGAATAAAGTATTCAAGCCTTATTTAGATATGTTTGTTATCGTGTTCATTGATGACATACTAATCTATTCGAGGAATGAGGAAGATCATGCTAGCCATCTCAGAATAGTTCTCCAGACTTTAAAGGATAGGGAGTTGTATGCTAAGTTCTCTAAATGTGAGTTTTGGCTTAAGTTTGTGGCATTTTTGGGTCACATTGTTTCCGGTGATGGGATTAGAGTTGACACTCAGAAAATAGAGATAGTGTAGAATTAGCCTAGACCCACATCTTCAACTGATATTAGGAGTTTCTTGGGGTTGGATGGATATTATAGAAGGTTCGTAGTGGGGTTATCAACTATTTCATCCCTTTTAACCAAGTTGACTCAGAAAACAGTGAAGGTTCAATGGTCTGAAGCTTCTGAGAAAAGCTTTAGGAATTGAAAAAGAGGTTGACTACAACCCTAGTATTGACCTTACCAGAAGGTACGCAAGGCTTTGTTGATTATTGTGATGCGTCTAGAGTTGGTTTGGGTCTTCTGTTAATGTAGAATGACAAATTTATAACTTATGCCTGATGTTTGCGTAATCAAGACATAACTTCTGATGCAAGTGTCTATGATCGTACAATAGTTTAGTAACCCAACCAAGGGTTGGAATTGTTCCCAAGAGAGTGGTTTTGAGAATTAATAAAAAAATAAAACTCAGTTCTAACTATCCATCGCTAAAGACATTAACGATTAAAAATATTGTAAATTAAAGGAGGACACAAGAGTGTCAATTAACAATNGGTTGTCACAAGTAGCTAAAAACAACAAAATAAACAAGGGTTTCTAAATAATGAGAGGGGATCCTTGGCATGTGATGGGAATACGGGTTAAGCTAGATTATTGGGTACATGCTTTCGATAGAAGATTCATAGAGTAATTGTGAATAGGCTAGACTTTAGGGGGGATAAGCTCTCTCTCAAGCAACTTACCCCATTTCAAATGCGTTATTCTCGGACACCCACTTACCGCATGAAGACAAGCCTACGCCTTAACCCACTCACTCTCTCGAGTTGAGTGTGTGGATATAGGACTAGGGTTCACTCTCTTGAGCTGAACCTCATGTCGACCCACTCACACTTGCCATCAATCTAGTAGTCTTAGTTTTACGACCTTTCTCTCAGCAAGTCAAAAACACATAAATAAACTTGTATTTACAACTACAAATTCATCAAATTCATCCACAACCACTAAACGAAATCACAATTAAACTACGATTAAACTATCAACAAACAAGACCCAACAATTATCTTAACCCATATTCGCTAAATCACACTCCAAGAATTGAGGTTTTTAGCTACACATCAAGAGATAGAAATTTATACCTAGATGAGCTTGCATTCAAATGGGTATGAAGATTTAAGTCTTGTTATAGGCCAAGAATGAAGAATCCAAAAGACCCAAGTCCAAATCCTTAGAGATGAAACCCTCTTTTTCTTCAAGTTTTCAAAACCCTCTCAAACTCAGAGCAAAAATACTAAAAAGTTCTATTCTATATGAAAATTATAATAATTGTTCGACTCCCTAAAAACTACAACTCTAACTAGTATTTATAGTTTTCACAGATTTGTGCTACATCGGATCTTTTTGCGTCGTTAGTCAGAATCGCTGCTCAACTTGGCGATTCGCCCTTTGGTGTAGTTCATCGTTGTCTTGCACCAGCCTTCAGCATCGTCGTACTCTGGGTCATTGGGCAACATGGTACTGCTTTGCGGAACTTCTCGGCAATGCGCCAATTGCATCCTATCTCCGCTAACTTGATCCGTTCCTTTAAGGCTTAGCACACTGAAACAAAAGGCGAAGTAAGACCTTTCGGGGACTCGCCAAATGGACTCGGTGATCCTTAGGCCTTCATTTTTTCGTTCTTCTCAGCCTTTTCATTTCTTTTTGCGACGTAGTGTCCATGCTTTTCTTCAAACATCAAATACCTGAAACTTAAGGGTTTTCATCAGATATTGAGTAAAATAAGCATTTTAGGACACAATTTCTATTAAAATATATCCCTAAACGAGTCCAATTTGTGGACTCATTAGCACCCCCAACTTAAACTTTTGCTTGTCCTCAAGCAAACTCAAGTTCAGCCGTTCAAAAAGGGTGTCTCAAACAGTGCTACACAAGACTTAATCATGAATGCACACAACTAGAATCAATTTACTTATGCAAAGATCAAATGTGTACCTAAATATTCAAGTTGTGACTCACCAATATCAACGAATCTCATGCTCACAATACTTGCTTCAAATGCAAGTTCAAGCTCAACTATAGTGTTCAAATGCCCTCACACAAAGAATGATTCCATATTCACACAATGGTTTCACAGTTTAAAGCTTCGAAATCAGATGCAACGCTTACACTTACAAAGAAGAACATAATGCATAATTTCACCTATAGGTTTGCCCGTATTTCCAATCAACATTTGTTTCAGCTCACTCAAGATCAAAATGGTCTTTCAAGGCTTGTAATGGGGTTGAGTGCAATGGTATGACCATTTAGGCTCAGTGACTTTCATCCTCATGAAATGTGGTGCTCACAACACTTCCTTTACTTTTCCTCCATCATTATCTTTAGTGCTCATAAGTCATCCTATTATTCAGTTTCCATGGATTGTTTGGGAACCCCATCTCTTTTGTACTTTATTCCAGAACTTTCTTTTTCATTTTTTTTCTTTTTCTTTCTCTTCTCTTTTTTTTTTTATATAGAGGGATTCCATTTTCTCAACACCATGGGTTAAAGGAGACTTTCCTTGCACTTCTTGACTTTCTCTTTTTCTTTTTCACCACACCCCCAACTTAGGCTTTTGGCCTAAGTTGACTATTTAATTAACCACAATTCAAGAGGATTATAGGTAATGGATTAAGAAAGGTCTAGTTTTCATCAAGTTTCTTCCAAAGAAGGGTAATACTCAAAAGGTGTTCAAGAGAGAATCACACGCTCACAAGATAGGTCACAAAAGAGGTATATTTCAAATTGGCTCACACTCGTAGAAGTTGCCTAAGATCATATCAAGAGATAGTATCACTCAGTTGACCGGACCAACGGGGCAAATTCTAGGATCTATCATACATAGTTCACATGTACGCTCATCACACTAGGCATTGATACTATAAGTCAAACAAGACTCCACACTTTCGCTAGTGTGCAATGATCATCACAAGAGAATTGATTTGATAAATAGCTAATCACAACGAGATGCAAAGAGTTCACATATTGTCTATGCAACTTCATTTGGCCTCATTGTAGCCGCGCATTCATGTTCGTTTGATTGAGAAAACTATTCAAGTCATCGGTATTGAATGGAACCGAGACTCAAATTTTTGCAAAAGAACAACCACATTCAAGAGCATATAGAGGGTGGCGAAAATGTGTGAAAAATTCAAAATTTTTCGGAAGGGTCCAAATCATTTTGCAATTTAAAATAAAAAGGAGCTTATAAAAAGAGCCATAAGCTCAAACATCCACAAAAAACAGTATTTAACACAATTTTAAACAGAACAACCCAAATATAAACAAAATACAAACATCAAATAGCACACAAATGTGGGCCTCACCCCACTACAAATAAAAGAAATTTGTCCTCAAATGCAATTAACATAGAATATCCAGACTTTAGAATAGAGAAGGATAGAGAGGGATGTAGACAAAAATCCTGTCTACACAATCGCTCCATCTGTCTGGGCATTAGTGCCCGATGTGTCAGCTTGGAACTTGATAATGGCCCCCGGAGTTTCTTCAGAAGATTCAACGGCATCTGACTTACTAAGATGGTCCAAGTCATGAGCCGCTAGAAAGGAGTGGATAGCTGTGAAGAATCCACGTCTCCATGAGGGAATAGTGGGGTCTCGAGGATTTGTTCTCATGTTGGCATTGGGCTTCTTGTCCTCATTATCCGTTTTGGGAAGATTTGTTGCCTTTGCATTTTTCCTGAATTTTTTCGCTCTTGTTTGTTGGTGTGGCATATCTCTTCCAGCTATTTTTAGTTTTGCCATTTCAACACAAAGCTTCGAGAAAAGGTTAGAAAGTATTCAAATAAAAACAAGGCAGTTCTATTGCAAAATCACTTCGCTGAACCAGTTGGCGAAGAGCGCAGCTACTTCGGCAGTTCACCTAGTGCAGTGCATAGAGAATACAAGGGTGCAGTCAAAGGGCGAACAAGAAGTCTTTCAGCGAGTCACCGAATGCTTTTGGTGATCAAAGGCTTCTAGCTGAAAGTTACAGAACTAAACATTACATATGGCATTAAAATAACGGTGAAATGGGGATGTTAGGCGAACTGCTGAGCAGTTTGGCAAAATAGCCCACGTGCTTAATTTCAACCCATCTTCTTGAATCCAACCCTGCAACCCTCAAAAACAAAATTAAGGCATGCACAACTCAAATTAGGCTTAAACCCAGTGACAATCATGCACAACCCACGATTTTCATTCAATTTAAAGCGCAACTTTCAGGAATTAGCTATTTAACTTAGTACAGGCAAAATTTGCGAACCTAACAGGCAAACAAATGTTCTAATCCTACTAGATAGGCCCAAAACATCATCAATGGAATGCCATTTCATTTGAGTACAACTTTCGAGGAAAAGAACACGGAGTTTGAAGTACCAACCTTTTATGCCGATCAAATGGCTATTGAGATGCTAAGAAGCAATGTGATCCAACTCGTAGCACAATTTGACACTAAAAATACTCTATAAATGCAAAAATATAGGAGCTAGCGTGCGGGTGTGAGTTTGGGAAGACGAAAAAAAGTGAGGAAAAGTGAATGAAGTTCAAACTTTTAAACCTTTGGCTTGCAAAACCATCATGTTTTTGCCTGTTTGGCGACATTAATCCTGATCGTTGATCTATTCGGCGTAACACCAAATATTTATTTGCCCCGCCGAAGTTTACAAAACCTGTATGTTGTGTGGGAGTCCAAACGGCGGTCTCTGTCGGGATTGCCGACACGATCGACGGTATGCCAATAATTTCCTGTGCTCGCTGAGTTTTACACTCCAACGCAAAATGATCTTGAGTCTAACGTCGGTCTAGTTCGGAGTCACCAAACCATTCAGTGATTCTCTGATTAGACCTGTTGCTCGCCAATTTGCAGTTTTCGTTCACTCTCCACCCTTCCATCTACGTAATCAACACACCATTAATTTATCAAAACAACCTAAAGTAATAAAGGGTTTTGGGTTGCCTCCCAAACAATGCCTTAGTTAACGTCATGGCACGACATAAGTCCCCCTTCAAACCTCATTCTTCGGGTTACCCATAGTATCACTCGGCAAACCCCCTTGCCGTCTCGGATTTAGGTTAGAAGAGATATTACCCATCTGGGTTTCTAACTGCTTGATTGAAACTGAATGGGAGGTGGCGGTCTGGCTAAGGGTAGATACATCTTCTTGAATGCCTTTTAGCATTTTGTCTGACCCTTCAAGTTTGTTGAGGATACGTGAGAGCATATCCTCAGACTTACCTCATTCTGAATCCTTGGGTTTCTGGCGCTCATGGGGAGGCACATATCTATCCTTCTCCCTATTTTTCCAATTCGAATTACGGTCCCTCCATTCACAATCTCGGTCCTTTCAGCCTTCGTCTCTAGCCCAACATTGGTTACCACCCTGCCTTGGGTAATTTGAGCGGTAGCCACCGCTTTGGTTGGCTAGAAAATTTACCTCCTCGTTATACAAGGCTTCAAACTTAATATCCTCAGGATTAGCACACCCGACCCCCACATTATTGACACCACGGGCACCAGCCGCACGGCATTTTTGGATAAAATATCAAGATACATCATGATTTTGGCCATGTTTTGGTCTCTCTCATTGTCTTTTTCAATCTGTTCCTTGGATAGCTTGAAGGTGAGAGGGGACACTTGGTCCTCACGAGTGTTCCATGCTCAGTTGATGGTTGTCATGCCATCTAAAAGCTAGGCTGCTACTGCATACGGCTGTTGTATTAAGCCTTCCGACGAAAATTGGTCGGCGACACCTTTGTTTACCGGGTCCAAACTCTGGTAGAAGTACTGAAGTAGCATGTTATCAAGCAAACCATGGGTTGGGCATTGTAGCACCAACTTTTTCAACCATAGCCAAGTCTCGTGCAGAGGCTCTACTTCCAGACGCTTAAAGCTCTGTATGTTATCCCTAAGTGACATCATCTTCGAGGGAGGGATAAATCACACTTGAAATGCGGTTACCAATTCCTCCTAAGAAGTGATGGATTCTCGCGGCAACTCGGCTAGCCATTTGCACGCTTCTCTCATCAACGAGAAAGGGAATTGCCTCAACTAGACCGACTCCTGGGAGATGTTTTTGAACGAGAATGGTCCGCACACATCTAAAAAGTTTTAAACATGCTCGTAAGGATCCTCATGAGCCAGTTCGCTGAAAAGTCCATTTAGTTGCAAGAGTTGCAATATGGTGCTCGTTTTGTGGAACATTGCGTTTTCCTCGGCTGGGGATAGACGGATGGCTCCGACACCTCCCATGAGATGAGGGTCATTGATGTTGGGTTCTTGGACATCATTGAGATTACCAATGTTGTCCCGGTAGCCCACTTGGCTACCGTTGCTACTGTTAACACTTATGTTTTTTGAAATATTCATACAAGCAAATAAAACAAAACAAAAAATTAGGTGACTAACCTCTAACTAAGAAGAACACAAATTCTACTAATCTAAAAATTCTCAAATAACACCACTCCCAAGCAGCGGCGCCATTTTGATGTTTGCGTAATCAAGACACAACTTCTGATGTAAGTGTCTACGATTGTACAATAGTTTAGTAACCTAACCAATGGTTGGGATCATTCCCAAGAAAGTGGTTTTGAAAATTAATAGAAAAATAAAACTTAGTTCTAACTAGCCGTAGCTAAAGACATTAATGATTAAAAACATTGTAAATTAAAGGGGGACACAAGAGTGAAAATTAACAATGGGGTTTTTTTTAGTCACAAGTAGGTAAAAACAACAAAATAAACAGGGGTTTCTAAGTAATGAGAGGGGATCCTTGGTATGTGACAGGAAGATAGGCTAAGCTAGATTATTGGGTACATGCTTTCGATAGAATATTCATAGAGTAATTGTGATTAGGCTAGACTTTAAGGGGGATAAGCTCTCTCTCGAGCAACTTATCCCGTTTCAAATGCATTCCTCTCGGACACCCACTTGCCGCATGAACACCAACCTACACCTTAACGCACTCACTCTATTGACTAGAGTGTGTGGATATGGGACTAGGGTTCACTCTCTCGAGCTGAACCGCATGTCCACCCACGCACACTTGCCATCAATCTAGTGGTCTTAATTTTATGACCTCTCTCTCGAGCAAGACGAAAACACATAAATAAACTTGTATTTGCAACTACAAATTCATTAAACTCATCCACAATCACTAAATGAAATCACAATTAAACTACGATTAAACTATCATCAAACAAGACCAAATAATTATCTTAACCCATATTCGCTAAATCACACCCTAAGAATTAGGGTTTTTAGCCACACATTAAGAGATAGAAATTTATACCTAAATGAGCTTGCATTCAAATGGGTATGAAGTTTTAAGTCTTGTTACATGCCAAGAATGAAGAATCCAAAATACCCAAGTCCAAATCCTTGAAGATGATACCCTCTTTTTCTTTAAGTCTTCAAAACCCACTCAAACTCAAAGCAAAAATACTAAAAAGTTCTATTCTATATGAGAATTAAAATAATTGTTCGACTCCCTAAAAACTACAATTCTAACTAGTATTTATAGTTTTCACAGATTTGTGTTGCAGCGGATCATTCGGCGTCAGTCGGAATTGCCGATCAACTTGGCAATTCGCCCTTTGGTATAGTTCATTGCCCTTTTTCACCAGCCTTCAGCATCGTCATACTCTGGGTTATTGGGCGACATGGTACTGCTTCGCAGAACTTCTCAGAAATTCGCCGACTTGATCCTTTCTTTCAGTGCTCAGCACATTAGAACAAAAGGCGAAGTAAGACCTTTCAGCGACTCGCCAAGTAGACTCGGCGATCCTCATTCCTTCATTTCTTCGTTCTTCTTTGCCTTTTCGTTCCTTTTTGCGACGTAGTGTCCATGTTTTCCTTCAAACATCAAATACCTGAAATTTAAGGGTTTTCATCTGATATTTAGATAAAATAAGCATTTGAGGACACAATTTCTATTTAAATATATCCCTAAATGAGTCCAATTTATGGACTCATCAATGCCTCATGACAGTTGAAAGTTCATGAGAAGAATTACCCAACCCATGATCTAGAGATAGCTATCATAGTATTTGCTTTGAAAATATGGTGTCACTATCATTATGGTGTTCATGTAGATGTGTTCACCGATCACAAGAATCTTCAGTATGTGTTTAGTCAGAAAGAGCTCAACTTCAGACAGAGGAGGTGGTTAGAGTTACTCAAGGATTATGATATGAGTATTCTATATTACCAGGTAAGGATAATGTTGTTGTTGATGCTTTGAGTAGGTTGTCTATGGGTAGTACCGCCCATGTTGAAGAAGAGAAGAAAGAGTTAGCAGAAGATATGCCCAGACTTGCACGATTAGGAGTTCGACTAATGGATTCCACAGAAGGAAGAGTAGTAGTGATGAATGAAGATGAATCGTCATTAGTGTCAGAGGTGAAAGAGAAGCAAAACCAAGATCATATTTTTCTTGAATTGAAGACAAATGTTCATAAGTAAAAAGTAACGGCTTTTGAACAAGGGGGAGATGACGTATTGAGGTATCAAGGTAGGTTGTGTGTACCAAGGGTGGATGAACTCCAAGAAAGAATTATGGAGAAAGCTCATAGCTCCAAATATTCCATTCATCCGGGTTCCACAAAGATGTATCGTGACTTGAGAGAAGTTTATTGGTGGAGTATTATGAAGAAATGTATCGTAAAGTTTGTTGCTAAGTGTCCAAATTGCCAATAATTTAAAGTAGAGCACCAAAGGCCCGGTGGTATGGCTCAGAACATAGACTTTCAAAATGGAAATGGGAGATGATCATATGGATTTCATCATAGGTTTACCAAGGTCTCGCATGCAACATTATTTTATTTGGGTGATTGTTGATAGAATGATAAAATCAGCCCACTTTCTACCGATAAAGACTACCCATTCAGCAGAAGATTATGCTTGTACATTCAAGAGTTAGTAAGACTTCATGGAGTCCCTGTTTCAATTATTTTAGAGCATAATTTACTGCATATTTTTGGAAGTCATTCCAGAAAGGTTTGGGTTCGAAAGTGAACTTGAGTACTGTTTTTCATCCTCAGAGAGATGGTCAAGCAGAGCGCACTATTCAGACTCTAGAAGATATATTGAGGGCCTGTGTGATTGATTTCAAAGGTAACTGGGATGATAACCTACCTCCGTATGAAGCTCTATATGGGAGAAAATGCAGATCTCCTATTGGATGATTTGAAGTTGGTGAAACTGGGTTGATAGGACCAGACTTAGTTCATCAAGCTATGGAGAAAGTGAAAGTTATTCAAGAGAGGTTGAAAACAATGCAGAGTCGTCAGAAGTCCTACACTGATATTAGGAGAAGGGAGTTAAAGTTAGAAGTAGATGATTGGGTATACTTGAAAGTTTCACCCATGAAGGGTGTTATGAGATTTGGTAAGAAGGGGAAGCTTAGTCCCTGGTATATTGGTCGTTACAAAATATCCAAAAAGATGGGTAATGTAGCTTATGAGTTAGAGCTACCACAAGAGTTAGCAGCGGTCCATCCGGTGTTTCATGTTTCCATGTTGAAGAAGTGCATGGGAGATCCTTCACTTATCATACCAACTGAAGATATTGGTATAAATGATAGCTTGTCTTATGAGGAGATCCCTGTTCAGATTCTAGACCGGCAGGTTCGCAAGTTGAGGACCAAGGAAGTAGCATCAGTCAAAGTTTTTTGGAGAAATCAGTTTGTTGAGAAAGCTACTTAGGAAGCTGAGGAGGATATGAAAAAGAGATATCCACATCTCTTTGAGCACGGAGAAATTCCAGACCAATGTACTAATTTTCTTCTTAGTACTCTTTAATTGATATGCTTAATGTGTTAGATTTGCTTGTTGGGTGTTTGAACTGAATATTTGAGAGTAATCTCATTCGAGGACGAATGTTCACAAGGGGGAGATATTGTAACACCTCGCTATTTGAAAGAACTTGAAGAGTTAGAATTAAAAAAAGTCATTTTTGGAAAGAATGAAAAATTTGGAAAATCGGTTTAGTTATGTTAAGTTTGAGGTTTGGGTCAACTTCAAACTACCATAACTCCACCTCAGGATGATTTAGGTGTGCTACAAGATACCTTAGGAAATATCTTTGAATTATTTTTTTAACGCCACTGAGTTTTCTCAATTTAGAGTTTGTATGAGAGGGATATGATTATTCAAAGTTGGGATGTCTAGATAAGGAAAGTCAAAAACGGATTTTAAGAGGGTATTATGGTCTTTTCACTACCCAATTATTTAATTTTGTTTTTGGTAAGTAAGTTAGAGTCTAAACTGATTTGGTTCAGTTTACCTTCATCAAAAAGAGTTACGGTTTTGAGAAAAGAAAAAAAAAAGGAGAAAAGAGGAGAAGAGGTAAGGAATCGTCATGTTCTTGAAGCTAGGATTGTGGATTTCATCAATGGGTGATCCCTACGAGGTATGTGAGATCACATAGTATTGGGTTAGTTCACCCACCCGTGAATCATGATTCAATTCTGCGAAGTTATGTTCTTGAAAGTATAGAAATTGAGTTCTTGATGGGTTTTGTTGAAATTCTGTTGGGTTCTTGATTTGTTGAAGTTGTTGAGGAATTCTTGGGTTAAATTCATGAAAATTGATGTTGATTTGAGTAGTTTCTTGAACATTTTGGTTGTGTATTCAATTCTAAGCGGTTAGGGAAGGAAACATTCGAATCTAGAGGGTTTAGAGTTGAAAAACGAGCAAGAAAAATCATCAAAAACCTAGGGAGGGGGCTGGGGCGCCGCACCACTCAGAGCACCCTAAAATGAATCTTTGAAGTTTGGGCACTGGGGCGCCATGCCTACCAATACGCCCCAACCCAGCTTATGAAGTTTGCCCTCTGGCGCCCCGCACCACTCAGAGCTTCAGGGACGCTAGGTCTTCTACCCTTTCCCACTTCTTTCCTTTTGAGTTCCCTAGCAATGTACCTTAGTTTTCTAGTTGATTTATACACTCTAAGGTACGTTTAAACACCATGAAATCATCCATAAACATGAGATCATGAACCTTGAATCCATAATTCAATTCAAGGAAAGTTAAGAGTCAAGTCAAGAGAAGTTCATAGAGTTTTCCAAACATTTTAACTTTGTTTTAAAACTTGAGTTTTGAGTTGAGTAAAGAGTAAAGATTCAAGTTCATTTCTTCAAAAGAGTATATCGGGACTATGTATTCCCAAAGAGTAAATGTGTTCACATTTTAAAAAAGAGTGGAAACACCGATTTCCTAGAGAGCCTTTGAGCTAGTTTTTGAGTAATTATCTCAAATCAGAGAAAAAAAAATCTGTTTTAAAACATATGAGCTGAGTATATTTTAGGAGTAGTATTGAGCACCGATATGGGGACGAGTTCATAATAACTCAAGTCTCCATAAACCATGTAGCCATCATGCATATAAAAGGGTCATACTTTTTAGATGACACCTTAATGATTTTTAGCATAGACTAGTGGATCCACTTCGTTAAGACGTTCTATATTCCGACAAGTTATAGGACAGTTCTAGCAGTGTGGGCAAGACGTTGTATCATCATTTTAGCTCATAGTGATGATTGTTGGTTAGAGAAACTCTCACAAAATTATATTTATTTACTATATATGTATATTTTACTTACTGCTTTAAATGCTTTATATAAGCTGCGTATTTACTGTTGTTTATTTATGCATTGAGTTGACTATTCATGAGTTGAGTAAATCTGAGGTAAGTGTTTATTTCAAAATTCATTTCGAGCTTATGTCATGTTCAATTTTCCCATCACATGCTCGTACATTCAATGTACTGATTTCATTTTGCCCGTATCATTTTATGATGAAGATACATGTAATCAGGATCAACATCCAGCGCCTCGTTGATCTAGTCGAGCATCTCGGAGTCTGTTGGTGAGCCTCCTTGCATTTCGAAGGATCCCCTTTTATTGCTTTACTAGTTCAGTTGTTTAGGATGATTGTGGGTCTGTTCCGACATCCCTCATAGTTATTAGAGGCTTCATAGACAGTTAGACAATATTAGTTCTTTATTATTATTCATTTCAGTTGTTGTTTTAAGACTTAAGTTTGCCTTATTGGCTAGTTGAATGTTTTCTTTATAGCATTCTTGTTTTATATGGCTTTATCTTTGTTAAGTTAAGTCTTCTGCTGAGTAGTAAGCCAGGCCAAGGGTTCGCTTAGGGCAAAAAATGGTTCTCGAGTACTAGTCCCTCCTAGGGTGTAGGCTCGGGGCGTGACATAAATCATCGCATGTATATGTTATAATGTATTAATATTTTTAAATAATGACAAAAGTCCCGTCTTGATGGTCAATGAGATGGATAGACTCCTTATAAGACTTGGACAATCTTTCTCCCTTTGAGCTACCTTTTGGGTGTGACTTAGGCCTAAGACCTAATTTAACATGGTATTAAAGCAAGACCCATCTCACCCAATATTGGGACCCCTAAAAAAATTACCCACGCGCCAAATGCTAAGCACTGAGCGTGAGGTGGTTCAAAATTTGCTCACGCATTAGATGACATTGCCCACACACCAAATGCTAAGCACTGTCGTGAAGTGGGGGTCTGAGTTTGGTCTAAAACCTAATTTAACAAATATTATATAAGTAGTGTATAACTATGTATATATAATGTATAATTATGTATTAGGATGTTTATATATATATTTATGTATATTGTTATACAATATTGATATTGTCACGAACCAGACCTTCGTGATTGACACCCACACTAACTCTCCGGTGGGAGAACCACTACTACAACCCAAACCAAGCAACTAAACCCAAACTAAGGCATTTAAGTTACGGAAGCAAGTTAAATACTAAGGAAATAAATATAGTTCCCATAAACTCTAAACAAAAGTCTAACAATAGCAAACTAACATTGCGGAAGTAATGCCTAGAACCTGAAAGTCAATGTACCAAAATATCGAAAGTTCAACAAGTCTAAACAAGAAGGGATGCAACCCAAATCTAATGAACTAATCAACTAACTAGAACATAGTCTAAGTTTGAAAATGGTGAACATAGACGAAATAGAACCCATGACAGCCCGGAAGAATTGGCTCACCCTTGAATTCAAACGATCACTAATCTCCTAAGCGAGGTCTGTCAATAGCCGCCGGAAGATGCCATGTACTTAACAAAAATAAGAGCAAGTACAGTATCAGTACACAACCACAGTGTACTGGTAGGATCACGCGGCTATCCCACTAAGTGCAACTTAAGCAAGTCAAGACAACAATATAATCACATGCATATATATCAACATATACAATATTATCAACATTTACGAACAACGAACAACTTCACATTTTATATCAAATCATTGGTTCTCTCATGGGACCCAAACCCAAACAGTTAGCATACCGGAACGTGCTATCCGATCCCATAATTATGCCGAAACGTGGCAACCGATCCCATAGTTATGCCGGAACGTGGCAACAGATCTAAGTTAGTTATGCCAGAACTTGGCAACAGATCCATGCAACACACCACAATCACAATTACAAGTATATCATCAAGATCATACATTTAAGTCATGATTTCATGACAATCATCATTCCTCTATCTCATTTACAACAAGTGTGATCCACATTGCAACATTCATACATATAAAAGTATCATAATGAAGCAAGAACAAACATACATCACACAATCATAGAATCACAACCATCACCTACCTCGAAACAAGCTTGAAACCCTAAGAAATTTGATCCTTCCCTTTCCGGATTCGTTCCGCTTGTTCTTGGTCTACAAACAATCAATAGAATATGGGAATCAATAAACAACCGCTAATTAGCCGAATTACTAACAATTCTATAAACCCTAGATCATACCCATGATCCCAATTATCCAATTTAGGGTTGTTTCCACCATAGAATCTATAACAAAACTTTTCCCCATCAATATTCACCCATTCTATTACGTTCTACGGATTGAAAAATGGATTCGGGGAGTGCAAAACTTACCTTTAGCCTCAAGAATGGTGAAAAATGAGTAGGAGTCGTCTGGGGTTCGTTCCTTAGCTCTAAAAGTCGAAAAGTGCATAATAAGGTCGTTTAGGGGTTTATTTACGACTTTAAGTCACGTTTGGCCCGCCACAACAGCCCTCATCCCGCTTCAGCGGCCCCGTCAGAAAGGCCAAAACCCCCGCCAAGGCGGCTTGCACGAATCAATGAGCTATTTAAAGAATTCCAAAATCCCCATTTCACAACACACCCCTAGCCAACGACACTCAGAAAATACCCTTCACGCTAAAGTCGATTCTGGGAGTTCTACTCACCCGATTCAATTTCGTAAAGTCGTACGGATTCCTTAACGAATTATCTAGCTACTCATGCAATCAAAATCATAAATGATTCACCCAATTGTTACCAGATTTCCCTACACCTCAAAGACTCCGATTTTGTCCAAATCTGGACTAGATTGGGAAAATCCAAATACTAAGAAAAATTTTTCCGACCCCAAATTTTCCCCTATTGGCATTTCTATAACGGCGGAAACAGGTCGTTACACAATGCTTGTTAAATTTTAAATTCACCTCTACGCATAAAATTGTAATCCAAATCATTTCAAATGAGGACATTACCATATATGCGTTATTTGTTAAATTAACTGAACAAAATATTCTTGTATTTAGCTCAAAAGCAAAGAATGAACTAAGTAACTCAAATTAAAACTTCTAAAGAATCTATAAAAATCCAAAAAAAAACTCAAATTCAGAAGTTTCATTTTCTCTTAAACAAATAAATTATTGAGAAAACACCACAAAAGTTCATCACCCAAATCACCGAAAATCAACTTGAGATAGAAAAGTTAAAAAAAAAACTTTTTATATAAACAGATTGTTATGTTAAGGATATCCAAAATATGTTATTTAATTATTTCTTGTACTATTTTACTTGTATATACAATATATTTTTTTCGACAAAGGGTGTCCAATTGGACACCCTGACCACCATCACTGAGTCAAATACTGCTACAATTTTTATTTATTTTTTGTTTTGGAAAAACCTTCTCAATATAAACAAGTTTCAATATAAAATTGCCAAATAATTACTTAGATAGAATTTGTAATATTTCTTTTGTTTCAGTTTGTATATTTTTGTTAATACGATGTAAAATTATATTTCATAGAATTTTATTTAATATAATAAAAAATATATTTTAAAATACTTATTAAAATTAATATAATTTTTGCTTATTTAGAAGTGGAATACGAAAAGTAATTCAAAATTAATTGATAATATGAAGTTATAACATATGTCATCTCTTGTTACATTTGTCACATTTTTATCTTTTCAAAACTAAAAAATTCTAAGCTACTACTGAGAATTCATGCAACGATAGAAGAACTAGAGAATAGAGAATTTTGATTGATAAACAGAGTGAATTAATACAATTTGACTACTAATCTACATCAATGGGGATATATAGAAAACTTAAAATGGCCCTTACTCCTAACTGAATTAATTCTTTTTAAGTTAGCTCCACTAACTTCCTAACCGCCTAACTGGTTAGTCAATGCTTTTGTCAGAAGATCTGCTTGTTGATCCTTTGTGCTAACAAAATATGGTTTCAGTGCCTCCAGCTTTAATCTTGTCTATGATAAAGTAATAGTCTATTTTGATGTGTTTTGTATGCTCATGGACGCAAGGATTCAAAGCAATTTGTATTGCTGCCTTGCTTTAACTCAGGATAGTTACTAGTTGAATAATGTTAGACTCTCTCAACTCCTTATAGAGTTCTAGCAACCAAGTTACTTCCACCATAACATATGTTATCTTTCTTTATTTAGCTTCAACTGAACTCCTTGAAATAGTCTATTGCTTTCTGAATTTCCATGACACCAAAGAATCCTCAAATTTCATAACATATCCTCCCAGTATTGAGGCATCAGAGTCACAACAACATCTCAACTCATTTGATGCACCAGACTTCATGAAAATACCCTGACCAAAAGCTCCTTTTAACTACCCGACAACCCTTATTTCTTCCTTCTAGTGGGAAATTTTTTACCTTTGCATAAATTGACTTAATGTTTGTACCGTGAAGCTAATATCAAATATATTAGCATGGAGAAGCAATTTTTCTATCAGTCTTTGATAGGCACTAGCATCTCTTAGAACTTCATTACTTAGCTTGTGTCTCCCTGTGCTTCATCATACACAAGTGTAGTCAACTTCTTGTTTGTCTCCAGAGGTGTTACAACAGGATTGGAACCACTCAGCCCTATCTCAGATATTAGCATATATATATATATATATACTTCTTCTGATTTAGTAGAATTATAGCTTCTGACATTAAGATTGACTTCTATGCCCAAGAAATATATATCTTAGCTCCCCCAAGTTCTTGACCTTGAACTTTTTGTATAAGATTTTTTTTGGCATCTTCAATCAATTGGTCGCTGCTACCTATAATAAAAAGTTCACCCACATACACTAGTATAAGCACAATATCCTTACCTTTCTTTATGGTAAACAATGAGTAATCATGGTTGCTCTGATTGAAACCTGCTTCTATATATTAGAGCACTTGTTAACTTGATATTCCATTGTCTTGAGGCTTGTTTGAGACTATATAAGGACTTCAACAATCTGCATACTCTCTTCTCCACAGTCTTCTTAAACCTTCAAGCATCTCTATATAAACTTCTTCACTTAATTTTCCTTGCAAGAATACATTGTAAATATCCATTTGAAATAGATTTCAGCCTTTAGAGGCAGCCAATGCTCTGACTGATTTAACTGTTACTATCTTAGACACGTGTAAAAATATTTCATGATAATCTATTCCTTCTCGTTCACTATATTCCTTTGCGACAAACCTATCCTTGAACCTTTCAACAATGCCATTCATTTTGTATTTTATTTTGTAGACCCACTTGGATCCAACAATATTCATTCCTTTTGACAACTCCACAACCTTGCATGTTTTGTTTGCTTTAAGGGCTTCAACTTCTTTCTTCATTACCTTGATCTAACTGTCATCTTTGATGGCTTCCTTGAAACTATGTGTCACGACCCGAGCAGTGGCGGAGCCAGAATTTTTAATTAGGGGGTTCAAAATCTGAAGAAATAGACACACGAAGTAGCCTAAGGGGGTTCAACATCTACTATATATACATAAAAAATATATTTTAACTATGTAAAAATAATATAATTTTCCGCCGAAGGGGGGTCGGATGACCCCCTAAAGATAGGGTGGCTCCGCCACTGGACCCGAGCATACACCCTGGATGTGGCCGGCACTCGAGAACCATTGCTAGTTCCCAAGCGAACCCTCATCCTGGCTGACTACAAGCTAAAGACTAACTCAAGCATACAAAACTTAACAACCGAATAACACTACAAAAAAAATGGCTAGTAACGAAGGGAAATATGGTCCCTAAAGGTCTGTTTCTGGTCCCTAAAACACATTAGAGACCAGAAAAATCTGGTCGCTACCGTCCCTATTTGCTCCTTTGCCATAAGTCAACAACGACGAGACTTTAAAACTCGTCCCTAAAATCCTTTAGGGACATTAAATAATCTAGTCCCTGAAATACTTTTAGAGACCAAATTTCTGGTCACTATTCCATGATCTAATAGCATTGTAAGGAGTTATTTCTGGTCCCTATTATTCATTAGGGACCAATTTTACAGTCCTTAAATTTTGCAATTGACAACACAATCTGGTCACTGAATATGATTTATGGGACTATGACTATCATTTAGTCCTAATCTTTTCCCGTCTCGAAAATCTGCAATGATATAAAATTTCTAATAGAAAATCAAACACATCTGAATAATTTTGGATTATAATTCCAGCAGCAGAACTATATTACACAATATAGTCATAATATTTTTTACACCACCCTTCAAGAAATCTAACATACATGGTAAAATATATAAATTATTCACCTAACACTAAAATAATTATAAGAAACTTGACAACTTGTATCTNTGAAGACAAATGTTCATAAGTAAAAAGTAATGGATTTTGAACAAGAGGGAGATGGCGTATTGAGGTATCAAGGTAGGTTGTGTGTACCAAGGGTGGATGAACTCCAAGAAAGGATTATGGAGAAAGCTCATAGCTCCAGATATTCCATTCATCCGAGTTCCACAAAGATTTATCGTGACTTAAGAGAAGTTTATTGGTGGAGTATTATGAAGAAATGTATCGCAAAGTTTGTTGCTAAGTGTCCAAATTGCCAACAATTTAAAGTAGAGCACCAAAGGCCCGGTGGTATGGCTTAAAACATAGAACTTTCAAAATGGAAATGAGAGATGATCATATGGATTTCATCATAGGTTTACCAAGGTCTCGCATGCAACATGATTTTATTTGGGTGATTGTTGACAGAATGATAACATCAGCCCACTTTCTACCGATAAAGACTACCCATTCAGCAGAAGATTATGCTAAGTTGTACATTCAAGAGGTAGTAAGACTTCATGGAGTCCCTGTTTTAATTATTTTAGATAGAGGAGCATAATTTACTGCACATTTTTGGAAGTCATTCCAGAAAGGTTTGGGTTCGAAAGTGAACTTGAGTACTTTTTTTCATCCTCAGACAGATGGTCAAGCAGAGTGCACTATTCAGACTCTAGAATATATGTTGAGGGCCTTTGTGATTGATTTCAAAGGTAATTGGGATGATCACCTACCTCTTATTGAGTTTGCTTATAACAATAGTTACCAGTCTAGCATCCAGATGGCTCCGTATGAAGCTCTATAGGGGAGAAGATGCAGATCTCCTATTTGATGATTTGAAGTTGGTGAAGTTGGGTTGATAGGACCATACTTAGTTCATCAAGCTATGGAGAAAGTGAAAGTTATTCAAGAGAGGTTGAAAACAACGCAGAGTCGTCAGAAGTCCTACACTGATGTTAGGAGAAGGGAGTTAAAGTTAGAAGTAGATGATTGGGTATACTTGAAAGTTTCACCCATGAAGGGTGTTATGAGATTTGGTAAGAAGGGGATGCTTAGTCTCTGGTATATTGGTCCTTACAAAATATCCAAAAAGATGGGTAATGTAGCTTATGAGTTGGAGCTACCACAAGAGTTAGCAGCGGTCCATCCGGTGTTTCATGTTTCCATGTTGAAGAAGTGCATGGGAGATCCTTCGCTTATCATACCAACTGAAGATATTGGTATCAATGATAGCTTGTCTTATGAGGAGATCCCTATTCCAATTCTAGACCGGCAGGTTTGCAAGTTGAGGACCAAGGAAGTAGCATCAGTCAATGTTTTTTGGAGAAATCAGTTTGTTGAGGAAGCTACTTGGGAAGCTGAGGAGGATATGAAAAAGAGATTTCCACATCTCTTTGAGCCCGGAGAAATTCCAGACCAATGTACTAATTTTCTTCTTAGTACTCTTTAATTGATATGCTTAATGTGTTAGATTTGCTTGTTGGGTGTTTGAACTGAATATTTGATGTGATGCCCTTAGCTTATTGAGAGTAATCTCATTCGAGGATGAATGTTCGCAAGGAGAAGATATTGTAACACCTCGCTATTTGAAAGAACTCGAAAAGTTAGAATTAAAAAAGGTCATTTGGAAAGAATGAAAAATCTGGAAAATCGGTTAAGTTATGTTAAGTTTGAGGTTTGAGTCAACTTCAAACAAACATAACTCCACCTTAGGATGATTTAGGTGTGCTACAAGATACATTAGGAAATATCTTTGAATTATTTTTCCAACACCGCTGAGTTTTCTCAATTTCGAGTTCGTACGAGAGGGATATGACCATTCAAAGTTATGTTGTCTAGATAAGGAAAGCCAAAATCGGATTTTAAGAGGGTATTATGGTCTTTTCACTACCCAATTATTTAATTTCATTTTTGGTAATTAAGTTTGAGTCTAAACCGATTTGGTTCAGTTTATGCTTCATCAAAAAGATTTAGGGTTTTGAGAAAAGAGAAAAAAAGAGGAGAAAAGAGGAGAAGAGGCAAGAAATAGTCATGTTCTTGAAGCTAGGATTGTGGATTTCGTCAATGGGTGATCCCTACGAGGTATGTGAGATCACATAGTATTGGGTTAGTTCACCCATGCGTGAATCTTGATTCAATTCTGCAAAGTTATGTTCTTGAAAGTATAGAAATTGAGCTCTTGATGGGTTTTGTTGAAATTCTATTGGGTTCTTGATTTGTTAAAGTTGTTGAGGAATTCTTGGGTTAAATTCATGAAAATTGATGTTGATTTGAGTAGTTTCTTGCACATTTTGGTTGTGTATTCGATTCTAAGCGGTTAGGGACGGAAACATTTGAATCTAGAGGGTATAGAGTTGAAAAACGAGCAGGAAAATCATCAAAAACCTGGGGAGGGGGCTGGGGCGCCGCGCCACTCAGAGCGCCCTAAAAGGAATCTCTGAAGTTTGGGCACTGGGGCGCCACGCCAACCAGTGCGCCCCAACCCAGCTTATGAAGTTTTTCCTCTGGCGCCTCGCGCCACTCAGAGCGCCAGGGACGCCAGGTCTTCTACCCTTTCCCACTTCTTTCCTTTTGAGTTCCCTAGCAATGTACCTTAGTTTTCTAGTTGATTTATACACTCCAAGGTACGTCTAAACACCATGAAATCATCCATAAACATGAGATCATGAACCTTGAATCGTAATTTAATTCAAGGAAAGTTAAGAGTCAAGTCAAGAGAAGTTCATAGAGTTTTCCAAATATTTTAACTTTGTTTTAAGACTTGAGTTTTGAGTTGAGTAAAGAGTAAAGTTTGAAGTTCATTTCTTCAACAGAGTATATCGGGACTATGTATTCCTAAAGTGTAAATGTGTTCACATTTTAAACAAGAGTGGAAACACCGATTTCCTAGAGAGCCTTTGAGCTAGTTTTTGAGTAATTATCTCAAATCAGAGAAAGAGTTCTGTTTTAAAACATATGAGCTGAGTATATTTTGGGAGTAGTATTGAGCACTGATATGGGGACGAGTTTATAATAACTCAAGTCTCTATAAATCATGTAGCCATCGTGCGTATAAAGGGTCATACTTTTTAGATGACACCTTAATGATTTTTAGCATAGACTAGTGGATCCACTTAGTTGAGACGTTCTATATCCCAACAAGTTATAGGACAGTTCTAGTAGTTTGGGAAAGACGTTGTATCATCACTTTAGCTCATAGTGATGATTGTTGGTTAGAGAAACACCCACAAAATTATATTTATTTACTATATATGTATATTTTACTTACTGCTTTAAATACTTTATATAAGCTGCATATTTACTGTTGTTTATTTATGCATTGAGTTGACTATTCATGAGTTGAATATATCTGAGGTAAGTGTTTATTTCAAAATTCATTTCGAGCTTATGTCATGTTCAGTTTTCCCCTCACATGCTCGTACATTCAATGTACTGATTTCATTTAGCCTGTATCATTTTATGATGAAGATACAGGTAATCAGGATCAGCATCCAGCGCCTCGTTGATCTAGTCGAGCATCTCAGAGTTTGTTGGTGAGCTTCCTTGCATTCCGAAGGATCCTCTTTTATTGCTTTACTAGTTCAATTGTTTAGGATGATCGTGGGTCTGTCCCGACATCCCTCATAGTTATTAGAGGTTTCATAGACAGTTAGACAATATTAGTTCTTTATTATTATTCATTTCAGTTTTTATTTTAAGACTTAAGTTTGCCTTATTGGCTAGTTGAATGTTTTGTTTATAACATTCTTTTTTTATATGGGTTTATCTTTGTTAAGTTAAGTCTTCTGCTGAGTAGTAAGTCAGGCCAAGGGTTCGTTTAGGGCCAAAAATGGTTCTCGAGTACCAGTCCCTCCTAGGGTGTAGGCTCGGGGTGTGACATAAATCATCGCATGTATATGTTATAACCTATTAATATTTTTAAATAATTACAAAAGTCCCATCTTAATAGTTAATGAGATGGATGGACTCCTTATAAGACTTGGGCAATCTTCCTCCCTTTAAGCTATCTTTTGGGTGTGACTTAGGCCTAAAACCTTATTTAACATGGTATTAGAGCAAGACCCATCTCACTCAATATTGGGACCTTTAAAAAAGATTACCCACACACCAAATGCTAAGCACTGAGCGTGACGTGGTTAAAAAATTATTCACGCACTAGATGACATTGCCCTCACACCAAATGCTAAGCACTAGATGACATTGCCCACACAAATATTATATAAGTAGTGTATAACTATGTATATATAATGCATAATTATGTATTAAGATGTTTATATATATATATATATATTTATTGTTATATATATATTTATGTATATTGTTATACAATATTGATATTGTCACGACCTAGACCTTTGTGATTGACACCCACACTAACTCTTCGGTGGGAGAACCACTACTATAACCCAAACCAAGCAACTAAACCCAAACTAAGGCATTTAAGTTACAGAAGTAAGTTAAATACTAAGGAAATAAATAGAGTTCCCATAAACTCTAAACAAAAGTCTAACAATAGCACACTAACATTGCGGAAGTAATGCCTAGAACCTGAAAGTCAATGTACTAAAACATCTAAAGTTCAACAAGTCTAAACAAGAAGGGATGCAACCCAAATCTAATGAACTAATCAACTAACTAGAACATAGTCTAAGTCCGAAAATGGTGAACATAGACGAAATAAAACCCATGGCAGCCCGGAAGAATTGGCTCACTCTTGAATTCAAACGATCACTGATCTCCTAAGCGAGGTCTGACAATAGCCGCCGGAAGATGCCCTGTACTCAACAAAAATAAGAGCAAGTACAGTATCAGTACATAACCACAGTGTACTGGTAGGATCCCGCAGCTAACCCACTAAGTGTAACATAAGCAAGTCAATACAACATTATAATCACATGCATATATCGAACATATACAATATCATCAATATTTACGAACAACGAACAACGAACAACTTCACATTTCTCAAAATGCACAATTATGACAAGTCATTGGTCCTCTCATGGAACCCAAACCCAAACAATTAGCATACCAGAACGTGGAACCCGATCCAATGATTATGTTAGAACGTGGCAATCGATCCCCTAATTATGCCGAAATGTGATAACCAATCCAAATTAGTTATGCCGGAATGTGGCAACTGATCCATTCAACACACCACAATCACAATCACAATCACAAGTATATCCTCAATATCATACAATTAAGTCATGATTTCATGGTAACCATCATTCATCTATCTTATTTACAACAAGTGTGATCAATAATGCAACATTCATATACATACATGTATAATAATAAAGCAAAAACAAACATACATCACACAATCATGGAATCACAACCACACCTACCTTGTAACAAGCTTGAAATCCTAAGAAACTTGATCCTTTCCTTTTCGGATTCGTTCCGCTTGTTCTTGGTCTACAAATAATTAATATAATACGAGAATCATTAAACAATCACTACTTACCCGGATTACTAACAATTCTAACAACCCTAGATCCTACCCATGGTCCAAAGTATCCAAAATAGGATTGTTTCCACCATATAATCTAGATCCAAACCTTTCCCCATCATTAATTAACCATTCTATTATGTTCTACGGATTGAAAAACGAATTCGGGGAGTTAAAATCTTACCTTTAGCCTTAAGAATGGTGGAAAACTGTTAGGAGTCGCATGGGGTTCATTTTTTAGCTCTAAAAATTGAAAAGTGCATAATAAGTCGTTTAGGGATTTATTTACGACTTTAAGTCACGTCTGACCTGCCACAACGACCCTCACCCCGGTGCATTGCCCCCGCCAGAGCGACAAAATCCAGCGCCAAAGTGGCTTGCACGAAACAATGAGCTATTTTAATAATTCCAAAATTCCTATTTTACAACACACCTCTAACCCACGATGCTCAGAAAATACCCTTCACTCTAAGATTCATTTCGAGAGTTCTACTTGCCCGAATTCAATTATGTAAAGTCGTACGAGTTCCTTAACGACTTATCTAATTTCTCATGTAATCAAAATCATAAATGAGTCACCCGATTGTTACCAGATTTTCCTACACCTCAATGACTTCGATCTTGTCTAAATTTGGACTAGGTTGGGAAAATCCAAATACTACGAAAAAGTTTTTCGGTCTCATATTTTTCTCCGTTGGCATTTCTATAACGAAGGAAACCGGTCGTTACAATAGATTTCAATTTACCTATCACTCATCCCCGAGTGACAAAATTTAGGAAAAATAGGCTAAGGAAAGAATGAAGTAGAACCTGAATCGACGAACAATTAGGGATACTTGTCTTGCATGTCCCTCTCGGTCTCCTAAGTAGCTTGCTCAACTGGACGATGCTTTCATTGAACTTTCACGGACTTAATCTCCTTGGTCCTTAATTTGTGTACATCACGATCAAGAATTGCAATTGGTTCCTCCTTATATTGGAGGTCTTTGTCTAACACAATTGAGACCCACTTAATGATGTAATCCCCGTCACCATGATACCTCTTCAACATGGACACATAAAATACCGGATGAACACCAGATATATTAGGATGTAAAGCCAATCTATACGCTACCGATCCCACACTTTCAAGAACCTCAAAGGGACCAATGTAGCTAGGACGTAGCTTACCCTTCTTACCAAATCTCATTACCCCTTTCATGGGTGATACCTTAAAAAGAACAGTTTCACTGGTTTGAAATGCCATGTCTCTTACCTTATGATCCGCATACTTTTTCTGTCTACTCTGGGCTGCTAGAAGCTTAGCTTGAATGCTCTTCACCTTATCTTGAGCATCATTTACTAAATCAACCCCTAATGGTTTCACATCTCCAGCCTCAAACCATCCTATGGGTGATCTACATCCCCTTCCATATAGTGCCTCAAATGGTGCCATATCAATGCTGGAGTGATAACTATTATTATAGGAGAACTCACACAAAGGTATGAATTTATCCCAATGCCCTCCAAAATCAATCACACATGCCCTCAACATGTCGTCTAACACTTGGATAGGTGTACTAAAAGTGAGTTGTGTACCCAATTCATCATGTAATTTTCTCCAAAACTTGGATGTGAATTGGGTACCATGGTCTGAGATGATAAAGAAGGGCACCCCATGCAACCTCACTATCTCTTTCACATAAACTTTAGCCAATTGTTCAGCATTATAATTTGTTCTTACCGGAATAAAATGGGCTGACTTGGTCAATCTATCAACCACTACCCAAATAGAATCAAACTTTCCCAATGTCTTGGGAAGACCAACCACAAAATCCATGACTATTATTTCGCACTTCCATTTCGAAATTGAC
The DNA here is from genome assembly GCF_019186545.1 of Solanum stenotomum. Taxonomy (NCBI): domain Eukaryota; kingdom Viridiplantae; phylum Streptophyta; class Magnoliopsida; order Solanales; family Solanaceae; genus Solanum; species Solanum stenotomum. Next base: position 22,497,762 of record NC_064289.1, on the reverse strand, counting down.
ATTCTTTGAAGCAAACATGCAGACCTTTGATGTTCATACTTCACTTGTTGACAATTTAGACACTTCTCCACAAACTCCTCTATATCCTTCTTCATGCCCGACCATCAATAAATTCGCTTCAAATCTCGATACATTTTGGTCACACTCGAATGAATAAAATATTGCAAACCATGAGACTTTGCCAATAATTTCTCAATCAAGTCATCTACTCTAGTAACACATATTCTTCCTTTAAAATTGAGCACACCATCCGCATCAAGAGCGGTCTCGTGTGCCTTACCATTCATAGTCTTCTTCCTAAGATCCTCCAAATTCTCATCCTCAAATTATTTGGCCTTGATCTCCTCAATGAATGTGGCCCTTACTTCAATACTAGCTAACACCCCACCTCTTTCTGAGATGCCCAACTGAATGAACTTGGACTCTAAGGTCTGAATTTCCTTAGCCAAAGGTAGGCAAGCTAAACTATCCATACTCACCGCCTTCCGACTCAAAGCGTTTGCTACTACATTAGCCTTACTTGGATGGTATTGAATGGTGACATCAAAACCTTTAAGTAACTCCATCCACCTTCGCTGTCTCAAATTCAGATCTTTTTGAGTGAACACATGCTGCAAACTACGATGATCAATAAATACCTCACATTTAACACCATAGAGGTAATGTCGCCAGATCTTAAGAGCAAATACTACCGCTGCCAACTCTAAATCATGCGTTGGATAATTTCTCTCATGCACCTTCAATTGGCGCGACGCATAGGCTATAACTTTCTTATCCTGCATTAACATCACGTCCAACCCAGAATGAGAAACATCACAATAAATAATAAAATCCTTACCTTCCACCGGTAACGCTAGAATAGGTGCGGTGGTCAAGAGAGTCTTGAGCTTTTGGAAGCTCTCCTCACATTTTTCAGTCCATTCAAATGGTATTTCATTTTTGGTCAAATTAGTCAAGTGAGTGGCAATAGAAGCAAATTTCTTCACATATCGAAGATAATAGCTAGCGAGCCCCATAAAACTTCTAACTTCCGTCACGGAGCTAGGCCAAACCCAATTCTTAACCACCTCAATCTTTTGAGGATCCACCTTTACCCCTTCTTTCAAAACTACATGCCCCAAAAATGTAACAAAAGTCAACCAAAATTCACACTTAGAAAATTTAGTATATAACCTTTGTTTCCCAAGAACACCCAAAACAACACGAAGATGGTCGGCATGCTCTTCCTCACTTTTCGAGTAGACCAAAATATCATCAATAAAGACTATAACAAATGAATCAAGAAACTGCTTAAGCACCTTATTCATCAAACTCATGAGCGCTAAAGGCGCATTAGTCAAACCAAATGACACAATTAGGAATTCATAGTGCCCATAGAGATTTCTAAACGTCGTCTTGGGCACATCTTCATTCCTAATTTTTAATTTATGGTAACCAGACCTTAGATTAATCTTAGAGAAAACTGATGCACATTGCAATTGGTAAAAAAGATCATCTACTCGAGGCAAATGATACTTGTTTCGAATAGTGACTCTATTCAATTTTCGGTAATTTATACACATTCTCATACTACCATCATTTTTCTTAACAAACAAAACAGGGGCACCCCATGGGGAAGCACTAGGTCGAATAAATCCCTTATCAAGAAGCTCTTGGATTTGAGCCTTAAGCTCTCTTAATTCCGTCGGAGCCATATGATATGGAGGAATAGAAATGGGGCGCGTACCAGGTTCTAAATCAATGCAGAAATCTATATCTCTATCTGGAGGCATATCAGGCAATTCACTAGGAAATTCTTCTCTAAATTCTTACACCACAGGAATAGACCCAATGGATTGAGCCTTAATTTCAACATCCCTAATATGAGACAAATAAACCAAACAACCTTGGTCTACCAATTTCCTAGCCCGAATGGAGGATATGATCTTAGCTTGCTTAGGCTTGTACACCTCTTCCTGAAATTTCTAGAGTTACATACTTAGTATTACAATTAAGCACAACATAATAGGGGGACAACCAAGTCATGCCTAAGATTATATCAAAATCAGTCATATCCAAAATCACCAAATCAGCCCAGGTCTGAAAACCCATAAACAAAATAAGACGAGAACGATAGACATGGGTGACTATGACTGACTCTCCAATTGAGGTAGAAACATGGATTGGGGCATTAAGTATATCACAAATCATATCAAACTTTGAGGCAAATCTCATGGATACATATGAATAAGTAGAACCCGGATCAAATAACATATTAGCCCTCTGGTCACAGACAAGAATAATACCTGTGATCACTGCGTCAGATGCCTCTGCCTTATTTTTGCCTGGAAAGGCATAACACTGAGCCTTATCATCTTGACGAGCCACTTCCTTACCTGGTTACAAGTTACCCCTGCATGCATTACCATTTCCTCTACCTCCACAGCTCGCTGATTACCTCCTCGCCTACCTTGTGGACGCCCTTGACCATTATTACCATTTCCCGCAGATACCACTGCTCTAGACTGCTGCTGCGCGGAATCTAACACACGTGGGTGGGGACAATCTCTCCTCATATGCCCAAGTTCTCCACAGTTGTAACAAGTACAATCAAAAGATGGATTGCCGCCCGTTGAAGGTGTGATTCCCTAGCTATCCTGAAAATTATGAGATGGAGTTTCCGAGTAACTACTTGTAGAGGCGGGCAAAACGGACTGAATTGGATTGGCTGCAACACCTTCCGGACCCCTTAGAATAAGAACCTTGAAAGTTACCCGAGTTCTTGGCCCTTTTTACCTATACCTTAGCTTGACTGTCTCGCCTCACCCCTTCCATTTTCTTAACATAGTCTGTTACCTCATTGAAGCTCCTCCCTCCAGAAGTCATATAAACAAATAATACTTGTAACTCAAAATTTAGTCCCCTAATAAATAATCGGATTCTCTCTTGCTCAGTCGTCACCAATTGAGTAACATATCTAGACAAAGCATGGAACTTGGCCTCATAAGCAGCCACATTCATACCACCTTGCTCCAAAGCTATAAACTCATCCTTCTTGTGATCCCTCAAAGTCCTAGGCACATATTTTTCTAGAAACAGAGCATGGAATTAGGTCCAAGTAAGTAGAGGTAAAGTTGAAGATCTACATTCCATGTAAGCTCTCCACCATTGTTTAGCCTCACCTTGAAGTTGAAAGGACACAAACTTAACCCCATGCTGATGGATAATTCCCAACTTATGAAGCCTCTCATAACAATCTAATATGAACTCATAAGCATCCTCATTCTAAAAATCAAGAAACACAGGAGGCTTTAGCTTTAGAAACTTAGTCAACATTTCATGCTCATTACCAGTCATAACAAAACCCAACAAAGGGCAGAAGAAAGCATTATTACCTTCGGTCCCACCCACCTTGGGCGTAGTGCTAGTAACAGAAGGATTGGTATGAGCTTGAGTTGCTTGAGAAGAAGGAAGAACTCCAGGACTAACCAACCCCTTCAAGAATGACATGATCTGTCGAGCTAACACTGGGTCTATGAGGGGAACATCGGTAGTCTCAGCCTGCACCTCTTCCACTTGTCCCACATCCTCAACATTCTCCTCTTCAATCTCTTCATGATGCGCATGAAAGTTCTCATTCACATGAGCATTCTCAACAGGAGCTGCATTCCCAGCAGGCGTTACTCTTCCACGGTCTCTACCCCTACCTCGACTGCGACCTCTAGCTGCAGATTCCTCAGCTGAAGCATTGACGGGAGCTACGGGCCTGAAGTTGTTGAATCTAGTATTAACCATATGTGGACAGAAGAGTGAAGGAGGTAAGACACCAATTTGAATCGCCAGATACCAATTGGAATTAAGTCATAGCACGAAGGAGACAAGAGAAAATAGAGAGATTTCCTAAAGTCCTATAGCCTCTCGAAGAAAAGTAAAGGCATCCCCGTACCGTTTCCCGAGACTCTACTAGACTCATTTTGGTACATCGAGATCAACGAACCTAGGATTTGATACCAACTTTGTCACGACCCAGACCGTCGTGATTGGCACCCACACCAACTCTCCGATGGGAGAACCTCTACTACAACCCAAACCAAACAACTAAACCAAAACTAAGGCATTTAAGTTACAGAAGCAAGTTAAATACTAAGGAAATAAATAGAGTTCGTATAAACTCTAAGCAAAAGTCTAACAATAATACACTAACATTGCGGAAGTAATTCGTAGAACCTGAAAGTCAATGTACTAAAACATCTAAAGTTCAACAAGCCTAAACAAGAAGGGATGCAACCCCAATTTAATAAAGTAATCAACTAACTAGAACATAGTCTAAGTCCGAAAATGGTGGACATAGACGAAAGAGAACCCATGACAGCCCGAAAGAATTGGCTCACCCTTGAATTCGAATGATCATTGATCTCTTAAGCGAGATTTGTCAATAGCCGCCGAAAGATGCCCTGTACTCAACAAAAATAAGAGCAAGTACAGTATTATTACACAACCACAGCGTACTGGTAGGATCACGCGGCTATCCCATTAAGTGTAACATAAGCAAGTCAATACAGCATTATAATCACATGCATATATCGAACATATATACAGTATCATCAACATTTACGAATAATGAACAACTTCACATTTCTCAAAATGCACAATTATGACAAGTCATTGGTCCTCTTATGGAACCTAACCCCAAACAGTTAGTATACCGAAACATGGTACCCGATCCAATGATTATACCGGAACGTGGCAACCGATCTCATAATTATTCTAGAACGTGGCAATTGATCCAAGTTGTTATGTCGGAACGTGGCAACCGATCCATTCAACACACCACAATCACAATCATAAGTATATCCTCAAGATCATACAATTAAGTTATGATTTCATGGTAACCATCATTCATCTATCTCATTTACAACAAGTGTGATCAATAATGCAACATTCATATACATGTATGTATCATAATGAAGCAAGAACAAATATACATCACACAATCATGGAATCACAACCATCACCTACCTCGAAACAAGCTTGAAACACTAAGAAACTTGATCCTTCCCTTTCCAGATTCGTTACGCTTGTTCTTGGTCTGCAAACAATCAATATAATATGGGAATCAATAAACAATCACTAATTATCCGGATTACTAACAATTGTAACAACCCTAGATCATACCCATGATCCCAAGTATCCAAAATAAGGATGTTTCCACCATAGAATCTAGATCCAAAACCTCCCCCATCATTAATTACCCATTATATTACGTTTTACGGATCAAAAAATGGATTCGGGGAGTTAAAATCTTACCTTTAGCCTCAAGAATGGTGGAAAACTGTTAGGAGTCGCATGGGGTTCGTTCTTTAGTTCTAAAAATCGAAAAGTGCAGAATAAAGTCGTTTAGGGGTTTATTTACGAATTTAAGTCGCGTCAAGCCTGCCACGGCGGGCCTCACCCCGCTACAGTGACCCGACCAGAGCAACAAAATCTAGCGCCCAAGCGGCTTGCACGAAACAGTTAGCTATTTTAATAATTCCAAAATCCTCATTTCACAACACACCTCTAATCCACGACGCTCAAAAAATACCCTTCACGCTAAGATCGATTCTAGGAGTTCTACTCGCCGGAATTCAATTCCGTAAAGTTGTGCGGGTTCCTTAATGACTTATCTAACTATTCATGTAATCAAATTCATAAATGAGTCACCCAATTGTTACAAGATTTCCCTACACCTCAATGACTCCAATTTCATCCAAATCTGAATTAGGTTGGAGAAATCCAAATACTACGAAAAAGTTTTTCGTTCCCAAATTCCCCCCCGTTGACATTTCTATAATGTCGGAAACAGGTCGTTACAGATATATTGCAGAAGTTCATCTTCCTCAATGAGGTGAATATTTTCTTTTTCAAATTCGATCAACTCAAATTCCTCTGAACAACTCAAAATTTTAGATATAAACTTCTTATGATGTCTCAATTCTTTTGTTATATTATTCAATAAAAAAATTACATTTATGATAGATCAAAATTTAAAATTTGAGTTTTTGGCGAATTTTCGACTTGAATCTGGAAAATATTGCGTGTTGGGTTCGAAAGTAATCATTGCATCATGCGCAAGTTTATAATTGCAAATCATATTGGGATAATCACATGATGAAAATTAAACTAAAAGAAACATAATATTATTATATTATTTGTCCAATTGGCCTACATATTTAAAAACTAATAAAAAATATAAAATTTGTAGAGAAAAATTCTTCATATAAATAAAACTCTCTAAACGACTATATTGTGGATATAATTGTGTTCTTATAAGTATGTGAAGAGAATTATATATTTTTTATAGAAAAAATTAAAATATTTATAATAATAATTTAACTTTCCTTCGAGAAAATAGTAAAACTCAAATATGACAAAAAAACTGATAATATTGTGCTGGAAAAAAAGGAGAGGATCACATTCATACATACATAAATATAAAATCAAGGAAAGTGCAAATACAGTAGGCGGCAGACAGCAGTGACAGAAGAAAACTCTTCTGTCACTGTTTTAACAAATAATGACCATTATTAGTAATTTAGATAAATTAGGGCCATTTTGGGTTAAAACAGTGGCCAAAACGTTACTACCTGTAATTTACCCTTTTAACATATGTGAACTTAATTAAGTTCGAGCTCACGTTTCATTCATTGACAATGTATTTTTTTTATATATAATTATATTATTTGTTACGTAATAATTACAAATAAACCTTTTGAAACAAAACAATAATGCACAAACTAATAAAATAATAACTAATTTTCTATTGGGTTTTAAAAAGTATGAATGGAAAATGAAGAGTTGTGCCCTACAAGAAAAGTGTGAATTACATGGGGATTTTCCTGGGAATTAGTGTGAAAATTCGTAGGAAACTTATTTTCCTGCAAATTTTCATACTAATCCCCATGAAAATTCCCATGTAATTCACACTTTTCTTGTAGTGGTGACTTTTATAAAGAGTGGTCATTTTAATGAAAAGTTGCTATTTTTATGAAAAAAATATGACTTTTATGAAAGGTTGTAACCTTTTCGAAGTGTTGTGATTTTTTCAAAGAGTTGTGACATTTTCGATAAGACAACATAAACATATGTTCACACTACTTTTTGTTGTCTACAAATAGAGGGGTTTCCTCTCATTTTTGAAGAACAAATTTCTGGACGTCTTCTTCTTCTACTACTTAATCTAGTATTTTAAGTGTATTTTACTGTTGTTGAGTGGTTTGCTGACAATGTGATCTTAGGTACCGATATACTCGTGAGTAATATCGTTTTATCCTAGGAGAATATATTCCATTAACCTCAAGTACTTGAGGAAAATAATTTTCTTGAGGATACACTATGCATTCAGTGGGCTCGATTTTCTTCTTTGAGAAAAATATTTTGTATATTATTTCTAATCTGTTTAAGATTTTCTTTTTATTTTACTAGTTTTAAGTTTCTAGTTTTGAAAATACTCTTTAAACTTTGTTATTTCTTACCAAGTTTTTCAAAGTAATTGTTCTAGTATCTTAGTGATACAAATAAAAAGGGTCAAAAATATCCTCAAACTATTGGATATGGATCACATATACCATCGGTTTTATTTTGGTAGCAAAACTTCCGTTGGGTCTTTTCTGTGCTTGTACGAGAACAATAAGGTGTGGTAAAAATTTGTACTTTTTTGAGTTTTGTATTGTGTCCTGTGTTTAATTGGTGTTAATAACTTGAACAGGGTCGGAATGATTTTGGGGAGAGACTTAAATTTGTGTGAGTTGTTGTCTTGTTTTGTGTAAAGGGTGTTGGGAGAAATTGATACATGTTGTGGTTTAAGTTTATTGATGACTTTTGAATTGTTAGTCGAATATGTATTTGTTAGAATTATTGTTAGTGTTAATAACTAGATAAATTTTGATCTTATGAAACTATGTTCTTGGTTGCCTCTTCTTTGTGATCCTGCGTTTCCTCGATTTCAAAATATGCACATAACCTTGGCACTGATGGCTTCAGAATTCAGATCGGAAAAGGTCCTAGGTGGTGGGTTATATCCTAAGTAGATGCCACGTCATGTGCTAAATCAGCACAAACATGGATTTGTTAAGTAGAAGGGTATTTAATTTGTGGTCTATTGTGCTAACGACGAGGGTAGTTTTGCTACCAAAATTAAACAAAAGACCATTTCTAATAGTTTGAGAGTAGTTTTTGGCCCTTTTCCGTTTAAACAATCAAATATTAGATACAAAAATCATATCTAAACACAACTCAAACTTTGAAAATTCTCAATAAGTGAAAAACTATTTGTAATAAGTTATTTTGCCAGAAATGAAAGAAGGGAGAATGCTTTTGAGTATTGATAGCACCCACGGAAACTCTACTCTATTGAAGGACAAGAATAAAGCTTTAGAAGTTCCAAGGAGGCCCATGACAAGATCGCAAATGAAGAAGTTCAATGAGCTTCAACCGCAGAGCCAAATGTGTCTTGTTGGAAGATGAGCTCAAGTTCAAGGGAGATATAGTTTGCAAATGTAACAACTATTTGATGGTCCAAGTTGAAGTCCAAGAGCCAAGAGGAGAAATATTGGGGTCCAAAATTCAACCCTAAAGAGGTCCAAAGTGAGGCCCAAACTAGCCCAAAATAAGCATAAACGAAAGTGGAAACTTTTCAAAACAGCAATATTTTAGCATTTAATAGGATGTCTTAGCCACACTTTCAATATTTATTAAAAATGTCAATATTTTAGTTTGTTATGAGTTGATTTATGTATTTTTTTCTTTATTTAACTTAACATAATGTAATTAAGAAATAACAAACTAGAGAAAATCAAGGGAGGGAATATTTCAACTTAGGTAAAGTTGCTGAAAATCTTCATTACTTCCATTACAAAAGATTATGAGACCTAAAATAGGTGATCTCTTTCTTCTTCCTAAAGGCCACTATTTGGCTTTGTCTTTCAAAACTAGTTATTGTTATGAAACTTTATGATAATACCTTAGAATTTTATCTATTAAATTTGATTTTTGTAAATTTACAAATTTGAACACCTATAGTTTTATCTATTATTTGACATACTTTCTCATAGTGTATTTATTTTATTTACCAGAATTTTGTATCTTTTCTTAAATCGTATTCATTTCAATATGTATATCATTTGTCTTTGTATTCATTCTAGTTTTCATGTTGTATTTTGTATAATGAAACTTGTATTTCTTTATTAGTTTGTATTCATTCCAATAGGTATGTCAAATGAATCTGTAGTTAATTAAGAAACATATTTGTATTCATGTATATTTTTCACCGTGTATTTATTTTTCTCTTCAGAATCCTGTTTCCTTTCCTAAGTCGTATTCATTCCAATATGTATATTATTTGTATTTGTATTCATTCTAGTTTTTATATTGTAATTTGTTTAATGATATATAAAATACAAAAATAATATGATGAAAAAGTGAGAATAAAACTGAAAAGGAATGAGTGAATATTTGTTGTAATCATTCTTAAATAAAATACATAACTAGTTGGTATACCTTTGGAATGAATATAACTTAGGAACAAATACAAGATTCATAAACTATGCAATGTGAGATTTTGAATAAATACAAATATTAATAGCATACATACTGGGTTTGAATACGAATTGAGAAATGATACAAAATTCTGAAGAAGAAAAAAACTATAAAAACAAAACAAACTAATAGAAAGTTGTTCTTCCTATAAATAAAATACATAACTAGTTAGCATACCTTTAGGATGAATACAAATTAGGAACAAATACAAGATTCATAAACTATGCAACATGATATTTGAATGAATACAAATATTAATAGCATACATACTGATTTGAATGCAAATTGAGAAATAATACAAAATTTTTTAAAAAAACTATAGATACAAAACAAACCAATAGGAAATTGTTCTTCCTCAACTTGGTCGTCATCATGTTTTTCAAAATCTTCTGCACCCAAAAAAATTCTTTTTTTTTATTAATAGTCTTTACCCTGACATTGCTATCTTGAACTTGAATGCGGGTAGAATCATGAAGAAACTTAGATCTCCTCTCTTGAGCCATTTTAACCGCAGAGCCTAGATTTTTGAATAATCTTCCAGTAATGCATAAATCAAATGAGGAAAAATCCCCAAAAAGTTGATGATTATATGTGATGCCTCTTATAGTCCTCTTTGAATTAGATATTGAATTGCAATATTTGTGTTTTCCCCTTATCTGAAACCCTAACTGAAAATGGGGAGATTGAAAAACAGAAGAACGCACAAAATAGCCTAAATAGTTTCAGACGAAAACATAGAACAATAGTATATAAAAAATAAACAACACTTCATGACAATGTATTTACCTATATCAAATGTTGAAAATCTTTTGAATAATTACTAAAATTTCTTAGAAAAATGGAGGAATTTCAGTTTAACAAAAAAAGATTTAAGTTAATTGAGGTGAGAGAATATGGGTAAAAATCCAGAGAGAGAGAAAGGAGAGAATGTGAGTAAAATTTTGAGAGAGAAAAAAGTGGGCAATAAAGTCTTTTTTTTTTCTTTTTCAACAATTATGAAGTTAAATGAAGTCAAATGTGAGCCCAAGTTGAGAAATAAAAGGAAGGTAAATGAAATTATATTAGGATACACTTTATTTGTTAAAATATTGACATTTTGATAATTTTAACAATTATTTTAAACTATAGATATTTTTAATAATTATGTTAGGAATGTTGACTAGTTAGCTAATTTTTCCAAGTTAATTTCAACCTTTAGGTAGAGCTAAAGCCATCAACCCCAAATGGGGCTCAAAAGTCATGACTAAGAAAGCCCAAAAAGGCTTTAGTTTAGCCATAAATATTGGGGTTTTACCGAGCTAGGATTTTATTTTCCTAGGTTCTAGATTGTTCTTTGAGGATTTTATTAGGACTGACAATCACATATTTTCCCTATAAATAGGAGAGATTTTTCGTTCATTAAGGACACATTACTTTCAGAATAATAATATTTTGAGAGTTCTTTTAAACTTTTGCGACTTATAGTTTAGAAATTTTTCTTTCAAATTTTTACTAGTTTCATAGTTCAAGATATAAATTAATTTCTTCTTATGATATCTTTGTATCATTTGAAATTCTTTAGAAGACAATTAGTTTCTACATATATACTAATTGTTGTCTGAAGTTACCTATAAAGTGATCACAATCTGAATCTATCGTGTTGATTCATTTTTTCAAGTAAAGGCGTTAGATTTTTATTATAAATCTATACGCTCTACTTGAATCTTGTTGATACAAATCTATTGTTTTGATTAGTTTTCTCAAGTAAGGCATTAGATTTTTTTTCCTCATCTATCATTTTGATTTGTTATCTCAAATAAACATGCTAGATTTTTTCTCATAAACATGTACGTTTGTACTTGAATTTTGTATAGGCTTTAAAACGTTGTGTTCTTGAAAATTCTTATATTGTTCTTCCGAATTTTTCACATCTTTATTTCTAATTTTCAAGTTCTTTTCTATTTTTGCTTTCACACTTCTAGATAATCAATATTAAATATGAAATCTCACTAAAGTTTAATTTTAAAAAAAATTCTATTGCATTCTATGTGACTTTTTGAGTGCTTTAAGTTTTAATTTCTTAACATGATATTTTGTTTTATGAGTTAAAATATGTAACATCCCGACTTTTCAAAACGTCTAAATTAACTCGTATCTTCGTGGAAAGACAAGGAGGGTGAGTAATAAATTAAAAATGATGTGGTATGTCATATTTTAAGTGTTCAAGGGTTGCATCTCAAGTTTTGAAGTTAAGTAAGTGGCAAAATAAAAGTTGACGAAAGTTATCGTAAGTTCTTTTTTAAAGATTTCTCTGAAATTTGAGTCAAATGTATTGGATGTTTTCTCCCAATATATAAAGAGTTAGAAGGCCTATTACCCATTAAATCGAAGTCCTACGAGTCTAGTTTGCAACGCACAAAACCCCGTATCAAACCAACATCAGAGTAAAAAGTTATGCTGGTTTTCCTAGGGACTGCGGGGCAGAATCCGGATCGGGTAAAAAATATGGTATGTCGATTTATTTAACGTTTTAAGCCATGAAAATATTTCATTTCAGTTCCAAACCAGAGAGAAAGCTTAAGAGAGGGTTCCTATGGAGTTCCATCATGATGAAGGTTAGTTTTTGACGATTTCTACCATTAAATATTTCCCCCGTGCCTAGAAACGTAATTTCTACATGTGGCAGTCATTTTCCCTTCTATTAGCTATGTTTGGAGCTGGTTTTTGAAGATATAAATTTGTAGTTATTGGTGTTTCTTCAAGGTTTAAACTTGCTTAGCTGATATAATCATCTCGGGACTCTTTTATGATTGTTTTTATGAATTTCTATGGACGCTTCGACAAGTTGGGGCAATATGGCAAATCTGCCAATTTAAGATTAATTATGAACTGTTTATAGGTGCGTATCAGCTATGTATATATAGTGTTTGCGAAGCTTAGGACATAAGGAACAACTTTCGTGAAGGAACTACGATCTTTCGAGCATTCATTGGAAAGGTATGTTAAGGTTATTCCCTTCGTTCGACATGTTTCCTTAGAGGTAGTTAACGTTGGTGATCTTGTAGATGTAATTGTTAGTGGTTGGCTGATTGGGTGGTTATAAACCCTTATTTTAGGGACTCACGATCTGTTAAGAAAGACCCTAAGTTAGGAACGACTTGGAGATTATTCGTACATATTGTTTATAGCTAAATTGCTTGCCTTTAGCCTATTCAATTGTTTGTTGTCTCCCTTGGGGCTATTGTGGTTAGTTGTTGAGCTATGAACTGCCTATGGGGGATATGATCTTGTCTAATAGGACTATGTTATTTCCAAAGAGGGCCATGTGTTGCCCACGAGGCTATATTGAAGCCAAAGAGGGTTATGTGTTGCCTACGGGGCTATTTTGATGCCAAAGAGGGCTATGTGTTGCCCAGGGGCTATATTGATGCCAAAAAGTGTTATGTGTTTCCTACGAGGCTATTTTGATGCCAAAGAGGGCTACGTGTTGCCTACAGGGCTGTGTTGATGCAAAAGAGGGCTATGTGCAGCCCACAAAGCTATGATGTTTCCTAAGGGGGCTATGTGCAGCCTACGAGGCTATATCGTTGCCAAAAAGGGCTATGTGACTTCTTACAAAGACAAAGGGCAACCGATATGGGTATGTAGATTGATTTGGCACCTTCCGGGCTTATGTGGGCATAGGTAGGTGGTATGTTGTTTGTACCTGCCGAGCTTATGGGGGCTTGGTTAGGTTGATGTTTGATCATTTTTGTATTTTTAGATTCAGTAGTGGGTTAGCATGCTTATTTAAAATTTTGGTTTCCTTACGTGATTGCTTTTGGTATATTATGATACTTGCTCATTTAGTCTATAGCCTTTCATACTATGTACATTATTTTGTACTGACGCCCCATTGCCTTGGGGGCACTACATTCATGCATGCAGGTCCCAATAGACTACCTAGTCCGGAGCTGCCAGAGTTGGGAGGTTTGTTACCTTTTGCTATATATATCTTTATGGGTAGGCTGGGGCCCTGTCCCGCCAATCTTTACTACTCTTAGAGGCTTGCAGACTAGTGTGTAGGGTGTATAGCTACGTTATAGCCATACTGGCCTAGGTTGTTGCTTTGCTGAAGCTTGTGAGTTGTTTGATGTATTGTATTGATATATTCCTGCTTTTAGTTTTGGTATAGATATCATGGTGGCCTCGACGGCCCAATCAAGACTTCTGTGCTAGTTGGCTATTTCTTTATATGAACTATTGGGAGTAGCTGTTTCTTTTATAGATCTGTTTACAGGGGCCTTGCCGGTCGAGGGCTTGATTTTAAGCTGAGATATACTTGTTTGTTTTCTTGACTGCGTATGATTGTCATGCGCTAGTAGCAACCGAGACTTCTGTGTTAGTTGGCTATTTCTTTATATGAACTCTTGGGAGTAGCTGTTTCTTTTATGGATCTGTTTACAGGGGCCTTGCCAGCCGAGAGCTTAATTTTAAGCTGAGATATACTTGTTTGTTTTCTTGACTGCGTATGACTGTCATGCGCTAGTAGCAAATGGTTCAACAGGGTCGGATCGAGCCTGAGTTTTGACATTAGGAGCCAGTTGCGCCCTTTGAATCTTGGGCGTGACAAAATAAGACTCTGCATTTAGTTTATATAATAAAAAATTTCATATATGGGGTTGGCGTTAATTGTTTGGTTGATAAAAAAATGTGTTTCAAAGGACTCTATTAAAAAGATTTTTGCTTTAGGTATTTTTAATTTGTCGAATGCTTCAAGTAAATATTTTTATGATGTCTCTCCTATCATAAAAACATTTTCTTGAATGTCACACCCCAAATCCGGATGTGATGGCACGTGTCCATTTCCCACCGGACACGTCAGCCTAACCTAACCACAACGATAGAGAAGTTGAAATACAAGAATAAAAGATAATAAATAAGCGGAAGACTTTAATTAAGACTCAACACTACCCAGAATTTGGTTGTCACATGTACAAACCTCTAAATACAGAATTTGAATAAAAATATACAAGTCTCAGAGTATAGTTCTCGAATAGAACAAAACTGAAAGTAAAGATAACTCAAGGGCACGTCTGGAATGAACCCCTACCTCTCGAGTATGTCCCGAAGCTCAATCTGCTAAAGAAAATACTAAGCTGAATCTGAGAGAGAGCTGTCAACCTACACAATTGTGTAGAAGCAAGGGTGAGTACCGAAAACCACAGGTACTCGCAAGTAACTCTAAACTAAGCAAAACTAGCAGCTACAAACAACTCCTTTCAATCCCAACCGAACCACCGAAACTTCAATCTAGCAGCAAACCAACCAACCTATACTAAACAGATCATATTCAACAGCCAGAACCAACAGTATATCCTCATCAACCTCAGATCAACAAATAAGAGCAAGTAGATCAAATTCCACATAAGAAGGGTAAACCGATACAATCCACACATCACAGACAAAGATAAGGCAAATGCGATGCAAAATGCAATAATGATGTCATGTAGTCGTGATGCATGTCTGTCCTACGATACACATCTGTTGACGTAATCAGTCCGCGCTGAATACTCAAATCAGAACCCATGGGGGCCACACATGGACCATGTATCACCGCCGGAACCAGATCCCATCGGCATCCAAATCGCTAGCCGGAGCTAGTCCATCTCATATATCTCTAGCCGGAGCTAGTCTCAACTGTGTCTCATATCCATCCATCCTCATATCAGTGTCTCAGAACTCATGCAACAGATAGTTCACACATGGGATGAATAATGAATATGCACATGTCATCAATCACAATCATATCACGATCACATCATAGTATTACACATCATCTGTCTCAATCACAACCATATCACGACCACATCATAGTATTACACATCATCTGTCTCAATCACAACCATATCACGACCACATCATAGTATTACACATCATCTGTCTCAATCACAACCATATCACGACCACATCATAGTATTACACATCATCTGTCTCAATCACAACCATATCACGACCACATCATAGTATTACACATCATCTGTCTCAATCACAACCATATCACGACCACATCATAGTATTACACATCATCTGTCTCAATCACAACCATATCACGACCACATCATAGTATTACACATCATCTGTCTCAATCACAACCATATCACGACCACATCATAGTATTACACATCATCTGTCTCAATCACAACCATATCACGACCACATCATAGTATTACACATCATCTGTCTCAATCACAACCATATCACGACCACATCATAGTATTACACATCATCTGTCTCAATCACAACCATATCACGACCACATCATAGTATTACACATCATCTGTCTCAATCACAACCATATCACGACCACATCATAGTATTACACATCATCTGTCTCAATCACAACCATATCACGACCACATCATAGTATTACACATCATCTGTCTCAACATCAATGTCTGTATCAATCATAGCCTACTCATGCTCTTCTATCCCCTCAATATCAGTTATCACATGACTTATTCAACAAATTCAAGTCACATATAACACATTTAGCTCGTTTTATTCCCCATCTTTCATTTACAACAATTTCAATCAACAAATAAAACCCATCCTCAATCCCCATTACTCCCCAACACAATTAGGAAAGTAGTCATGCGTAGTCTAAGAGTTTTACAAAGTTTGGAAGCCACTTGCCTTAAAACGAACTCCAAAAGTTACTTGACTTGAGCCTTTCCTTTCCGAGTATAATCCGGATCACGATAATCTATTCAAACAATTATTCACAATCACAATTCGAGTCCAATGACA
The DNA here is from genome assembly GCF_019186545.1 of Solanum stenotomum. Taxonomy (NCBI): domain Eukaryota; kingdom Viridiplantae; phylum Streptophyta; class Magnoliopsida; order Solanales; family Solanaceae; genus Solanum; species Solanum stenotomum. The sequence continues at coordinate 22,481,439 of NC_064289.1, read as the reverse complement.
CCAAAATCAAGAAATTTAGGGAAAAAGGGCAAAACGGTCCAAAAGTCTCATACCGGAAAACGATACCCAAATCTGGAAATTTTTGATGTAAAATGATCCTTAAAGTATTTGGAAGCTAATGGTGAAAACCAATTTGAAAACGGAGTTGAAATCAATTCACAAACTCAATTTGAAGGAAAATCCACGTTCTTGAAGAAGCCTAAAATATTCGGATCCGAAACCCCGACTCGAAAATGAAATATCTCTTGAAAAACATCTTACCCATGCTTAGATAAGTTCAAATATGAAATTTCATCAAAAACGGAGTTAAGATCGACCTTGAAATTCTCAATTTATCAAACTTTAACTTTACCGGGAAAGTCCAAATTGTACGCGGTTAATATGATGAAAATAATCGATGAATCAATAATTTTATGTTAAAATCAGTTTACCCATAACATAAGGATCGTAAATATACCTTTTTCATCAAAAAGGGAGTCCAAATCGATAAAACCCCAATTTTTCCCAAGAGATTTACGGATAGGAAAAAAAACCAGATAAAGAAATTATGAGAAAATGTCGAATTGAAGATTGAATACTAACCCTCATATTAATTCAAGAAGAAACCCGTAAGAATCACTCCATTCCGATCTCTAGAACTCCCGATATGCTCAAAATACCAAATGAACACAGTCTGAGATTTTTATAACAGTACATGGCTGTTATGCACCAGAAAAACAGCAGTTAATCTTTCACTAAAAAGGCCGTAATTTCCTCATACGATAGTGAAATGACCCGATTCTTTTTTGTAAATGTCTTAAATAATGATACGGACCTGCTCGTTCAATCGGAGCTCAATTTCATGCTCGTTTGCCCAGTCAAATATCATTTCTACTCGGTAAACAATTATTTCTTATTTGCGATAAAAGTCCAATCTCGGGTTAGCGAAAATGCACCAAAATTTGCAGATAAGTCCTATAATTCATGCTCAAAATTTCAGAACCTTCGGAATAATTTTTCGACCTTTAAAACTAATAATGAACCCTTTAGTTGCCACAATTTGCTGAAATAGTGTCAAAGCATCCAAGAAGCTTAAAAGCTCACCCAAAACTCATTTGGCACTTCCCGAACACAAACCAAATATGCTACTAGCTTGAAAATGACATTTCGGACTCAATGAAATCGTCGGAATTTGAATTCGAGGTCTCCTTGACCCGGTATCCGATAAGGCGTCAAGAAACTAACTTTAGGCTCAAAAACTCGAAACGCACTCGGGGCCTCTAAAAATTCAACCAAGACTCATTCTAGACTTAGAATCACCCCCTGAATCCAACGGTGCCCTCGGAATTCCATTTCGAGCACCGGAACCTCGTTTGTTGACCAAAGTCAACTCTTGATCAAAATTTCACAATTTTTGCAACTTAGGACCTCAAATCTTCGTTTTAACTCCAAATTCGACTCCGTAAATTCTCATAGACCCGTTTCGACATTCTAAAACTGCTGGAATCGACGGAAATCCGATTCGAGTCTCGAAACTCCAAATGACTCGAAATAGCACTTTTAACCAAACTTTAACTCTTAAAAACTCAACTTTCCAAAAACTCAACTTTTCATCAATTTTCCTTCAAACCAACTTCGAAAATACAACAATTAGGACTCGGGGCAACTATCGGGAGGGGTAAAACGGTCATTTTATGAAAATTTCCAAAAATGACCTTTAGGGTCATTACATTGAAACACTCAACAAACTAAAGTCTAAAACAAAAACACTTTTAACTTGCCTTTTGAACACACTATTTTTCTTATCAATCAAATAATTAACGACAACCTCATATATAAATATTTTGATTACATAAATTAAATGAAGTGTCTTATTTTCAATTCATAAAACAAAGATACAATATTAGAAATCAAGATTTCAAGAACTAAAGAAAATCACATTGATCCAATAGAAAAAAAAAAAAAACTTTATAAAACATTCACAAAAATTCACGACTCAATTTACTGAAAAAACACACTGTAAAATCACCATAAAAATAACTTCAAAGAAATAGAACAAAAACGTAATGTCTTGAAAGAAAGAAGAGTTATATATTTGTTTAATGTAATTTGAGTTTGAATTTCTGTAATTCATTTTGGATTCTGCCTTCTCTTACATTATACTAAATTTAACTTGAGACAATGAGAAGCAAAGAATACTAAGTTAATTTTGTGTACTATCAACTGTCACTGATAATAACGCCAAACGATATTTAGTTGCATTTAAACTTCAATTTGAATTTCAAAAGTTGTAATTTTTCTAATAATCATGAAAATTCCATAATGTATGAAAATTATCACAACATCCCCAATTCTTGCAATCTTACTAAATAAGATCAATAAAAGAATCTAACTCAAAAATATCAGTATCATAAAGGACTTTTCATGGAAAAGGGACACCCAAAACATGATTATTTATTTTAGTAGTAAAAAAAATACTTGTCAAAAACACTTGTGAAAATATTTATATTCAAGATTTAGCAACAATGTGTCACGACTCAGACCGTCGTGATTGACACCCACACTAACTTTCCGGTGGGAGAACCACTACTACAATTCAAACCAAACAACTAAATCAAAACTAAGACATTTAAGTTACGAAAGCAAGTTAAATACTAAGGAAATAAATATGGAGTTTCCATAAACTCCAACAAAAGTCTAACAAAAACTAACAATGTGGAAGAAATAACCTAGAACCTGAAAGTCAATGTACCATAACATCTAACAATGAACGAAGTCTAAACAAGAATGGATGCAACCCCCAACTAATGTACTAATAACTAATAGAACATAGTCTAAGTCCGGAAATGGTGGACATAGACGAAAGAGAACCCATCGCTGCCCGGAAGGATTGGCTCACCCTTGAATTCGAACGATCACTGATCTCCTAAGCGAGGTCTGTCAGTAGCCGCTTGAAGATGCCCTGTACTCAACAAAAATAAGAGCAAGTGCAGTATCAGTACACAACCACAGTGCACTGGTAGGATCACGCGGCTATCCCACTAAGTGCAACATAAGCAAGTCAAGACAACAATATAATCACATGCATATATATCAACATATACAATATTATCAACATTTACGAACAACGAACAACTTCACATTTTATATCAAATCATTGGTTCTCTCATGGGACCCAAACCGAAACAGTTAGCATACCGGAACGTGCTATCCGATCCCATAATTATGCCGGAACGTGGCAACCGATCCCATAGTTATGCCGGAACATGGCAACAGATCCAAGTTAGTTATGCCGGAATGTGACAACAGATCCATGCAACACACCACAATCACAATCACAAGTATATCATCAAGATCATACATTTAAGTCATGATTTCATGGCAATCATCATTCCTCTATCTCATTTACAACAAGTGTGATCCACATTGCAACATTCATACATATAAAAGTATCATAATGAAGCAAAAACAAACATACATTACACAATCATAGAATCACAACCATTACTTCGAAACAAGCTTAAAACCCTAAGAAACTTGATCGTTCCCTTTCCGGATTCGTTCCGCTTGTTCTTGGTCTACAAACAATCAATAGAATATGGGAATCAATAAACAACCGCTAATTAGCCGAATTACTAACAATTCTATGAACCCTAGATCATACTCATGATCCCAATTATCCAATTTAGGGTTGTTTCCACCATAGAATCTATAACAAAACCTTTCCCCACCAATATTCACACATTCTATTACGTTCTACGGATCGAAAAACGGATTCGAGGAGTGCAAAACTTACCTTTAGCCTAAAAAATGGTGAAAAATGAGTAGGAGTCATCTGGGGTTCGTTCCTTAGCTCTAAAAGTCGAAAAGTGCATAATAAAGGTCATTTAGGGGTTTATTTACGACTTTAAGTCGCGTTTGGCCCGCCACAGCAGCCCTCATCCCGCTTCAGTGGCCCCGTCAGAGAGGCCAAAAACCCCGCCAAGGCGGCTTGCACGAATCAATGAGCTATTTAAAGAATTCCAAAATCTCCATTTCACAACACACCCCTAACCAACGACTCAGGAAATACCCTTCACGCTAAGGTCAATTCTGGGAGTTCTACTCACCCGAATTCGATTCTGTAAAGTCGTACGGATTTCTTAACGAGTTATCTAACTACTCATGCAATCAAAATCATAAATGATTCACCCGATTATTACCAGATTTCCCTACACCTCAAAGACTCCGATTTTGTCCAAATCTGGACTAGATTGGGAAAATCCAAATACTAAGAAAAATTTTTCCGACCCCAAATTTTCCCCTATTGGCATTTCTATAACGGCGGAAACAGGTCGTTACACAATGCTTGTTAAATTTTAAATTCACCTCTACGCATAAAATTGTAATCCAAATCATTTCAAATGAGGACATTACCATATATGCGTTATTTGTTAAATTAACTGAACAAAATATTCTTGTATTTAGCTCAAAAGCAAAGAATGAACTAAGTAACTCAAATTAAAACTTCTAAAGAATCTATAAAAATCCAAAAAAAAACTCAAATTCAGAAGTTTCATTTTCTCTTAAACAAATAAATTATTGAGAAAACACCACAAAAGTTCATCACCCAAATCACCGAAAATCAACTTGAGATAGAAAAGTTAAAAAAAAAAAACTTTTTTATATAAACAGATTGTTATGTTAAGGATATCCAAAATATGTTATTTAATCATTTCTTGTACTATTTTACTTATATATACGATATATTTTTTTCGATAAAAGGTGTCCAATTGGACACCCTGACCACCATGTGGCTACGCCACTAAGTCAAATACTGCTACAATTTTTATTTATTTTTTGTTTTGGAAAAGCCTTCTCAATATAAACAAGTTTCAATATAAAATTGCCAAATAATTACTTAGATAGAATTTGTAATATTTCTTTTGTTTCAGTTTGTATATTTTTGTTAATACGATGTAAAATTATATTTCATAGAATTTTATTTAATATAATAAAAAATATATTTTAAAATACTTATTAAAATTAATATAATTTTTGCTTATTTAGAAGTGGAATACGAAAAGTAATTCAAAATTAATTGATAATATGAAGTTATAACATATGTCATCTCTTGTTACATTTGTCACATTTTTATCTTTTCAAAACTAAAAAATTCTAAGCTACTACTGAGAATTCATGCAACGATAGAAGAACTAGAGAATAGAGAATTTTGATTGATAAACAGAGTGAATTAATACAATTTGACTACTAATCTACATCAATGGGGATATATAGAAAACTTAAAATGGCCCTTACTCCTAACTGAATTAATTCTTTTTAAGTTAGCTCCACTAACTTCCTAACCGCCTAACTGGTTAGTCAATGCTTTTGTCAGAAGATCTGCTTGTTGATCCTTTGTGCTAACAAAATATGGTTTCAGTGCCTCCAGCTTTAATCTTGTCTATGATAAAGTAATAGTCTATTTTGATGTGTTTTGTATGCTCATGGACGCAAGGATTCAAAGCAATTTGTATTGCTGCCTTGCTTTAACTCAGGATAGTTACTAGTTGAATAATGTTAGACTCTCTCAACTCCTTATAGAGTTCTAGCAACCAAGTTACTTCCACCATAACATATGTTATCTTTCTTTTTTTAGCTTCAACTGAACTCCTTGAAATAGTCTATTGCTTTCTGAATTTCCATGACACCAAAGAATCCTCAAATTTCATAACATATCCTCCTAGTATTGAGGCATCAGAGTCACAACAACATCTCAACTCATTTGATGCACCAGACTTCATGAAAATACCCTGACCAAAAGCTCCTTTTAACTACCCGACAACCCTTATTTCTTCCTTCTAGTGGGAAATTTTTTACCTTTGCATAAATTGACTTAATGTTTGTACCGTGAAGCTAATATCAAATATATTAGCATGGAGAAGCAATTTTTCTATCAGTCTTTGATAGGCACTAGCATCTCTTAGAACTTCATTACTTAGCTTGTGTCTCCCTGTGCTTCATCATACACAAGTGTAGTCAACTTCTTGTTTGTCTCCAGAGGTGTTACAACAGGATTGGAACCACTCAGCCCTATCTCAGATATTAGCATATATATATATATATATACTTCTTCTGATTTAGTAGAATTATAGCTTCTGACATTAAGATTGACTTCTATGCCCAAGAAATATATATCTTAGCTCCCCCAAGTTCTTGACCTTGAACTTTTTGTATAAGATTTTTTTTGGCATCTTCAATCAATTGGTCGCTGCTACCTATAATAAAAAGTTCACCCACATACACTAGTATAAGCACAATATCCTTACCTTTCTTTATGGTAAACAATGAGTAATCATGGTTGCTCTGATTGAAACCTGCTTCTATATATTAGAGCACTTGTTAACTTGATATTCCATTGTCTTGAGGCTTGTTTGAGACTATATAAGGACTTCAACAATCTGCATACTCTCTTCTCCACAGTCTTCTTAAACCTTCAAGCATCTCTATATAAACTTCTTCACTTAATTTTCCTTGCAAGAATACATTGTAAATATCCATTTGAAATAGATTTCAGCCTTTAGAGGCAGCCAATGCTCTGACTGATTTAACTGTTACTATCTTAGACACGTGTAAAAATATTTCATGATAATCTATTCCTTCTCGTTCACTATATTCCTTTGCGACAAACCTATCCTTGAACCTTTCAACAATGCCATTCATTTTGTATTTTATTTTGTAGACCCACTTGGATCCAACAATATTCATTCCTTTTGACAACTCCACAACCTTGCATGTTTTGTTTGCTTTAAGGGCTTCAACTTCTTTCTTCATTACCTTGATCTAACTGTCATCTTTGATGGCTTCCTTGAAACTATGTGTCACGACCCGAGCAGTGGCGGAGCCAGAATTTTTAATTAGGGGGTTCAAAATCTGAAGAAATAGACACACGAAGTAGCCTAAGGGGGTTCAACATCTACTATATATACATAAAAAATATATTTTAACTATGTAAAAATAATATAATTTTCCGCCGAAGGGGGGTCGGATGACCCCCTAAAGATAGGGTGGCTCCGCCACTGGACCCGAGCATACACCCTGGATGTGGCCGGCACTCGAGAACCATTGCTAGTTCCCAAGCGAACCCTCATCCTGGCTGACTACAAGCTAAAGACTAACTCAAGCATACAAAACTTAACAACCGAATAACACTACAAAAAAAATGGCTAGTAACGAAGGGAAATATGGTCCCTAAAGGTCTGTTTCTGGTCCCTAAAACACATTAGAGACCAGAAAAATCTGGTCGCTACCGTCCCTATTTGCTCCTTTGCCATAAGTCAACAACGACGAGACTTTAAAACTCGTCCCTAAAATCCTTTAGGGACATTAAATAATCTAGTCCCTGAAATACTTTTAGAGACCAAATTTCTGGTCACTATTCCATGATCTAATAGCATTGTAAGGAGTTATTTCTGGTCCCTATTATTCATTAGGGACCAATTTTACAGTCCTTAAATTTTGCAATTGACAACACAATCTGGTCACTGAATATGATTTATGGGACTATGACTATCATTTAGTCCTAATCTTTTCCCGTCTCGAAAATCTGCAATGATATAAAATTTCTAATAGAAAATCAAACACATCTGAATAATTTTGGATTATAATTCCAGCAGCAGAACTATATTACACAATATAGTCATAATATTTTTTACACCACCCTTCAAGAAATCTAACATACATGGTAAAATATATAAATTATTCACCTAACACTAAAATAATTATAAGAAACTTGACAACTTGTATCTTGACTTGCTCAACTGAACACTTCAATACCTGCAAATGATATATGATACATTAATTTTGTAGAAACTTCTTTAAATATTATTTGTAAGTTCATATCAAAGAGTAATTTAAGCACTCCCACAGTTAGCTTTGAGTGGCACTATATCAGCTCCATGCTCAACATGAAAATTTTAAATCAGTTTTCATACTCAATGTCTTCAATAGATGCAGACAAGATTCTTAAGCAGTTTTCTTGATCACATCTATGATAAATTAATCAATTAAAAAAAGATAAAGGCATGTCAATCAGATTTACACTTCGAGAGTAATTAAGTCTATTATAAAGGTAAAAAAGTTAATGAGTTGTAAGACAAAGAGCTAATAAGAGAGCCAACATATGTGTGTATAAATTACCAAGTCATTGTTCAAACTATAACTAAGTATACTGCAAACTGTAGCATAGTAAGATGAATTAGATGATAGAACATTTTTCCTTAAAATGCATATGAACATTAAGGACTGGATACAATTGAAAAGCTCTTTCTATTTTTGTTCTTCTCTTAACTAAAATTGAATTCAACTATGAAAGGGAAAAAACTTGAAGTATCAAACATCCAACCATGTTAACGAGCTCACGTAGAAAGTTTACTTGAGTATTTTCAATATCATATAGTAAAATGTATCTCAACAAAAAGAATCATGCAATGGTAAAACTTAAATAGAAAATCTCCTTGATTAGTTATTAAGTAGGTTAATTTATATGAAAGGGATAAAAGAATGGATGCATGACTACCCTAAAGAGGTTTCAGGCTGCAAGTGTTTCATATGATGTCACAGATAGATAATAATTATATGTTAGTTGTTTTTGGATAAGGCTCGTGTACAATGATTTTTGCTCCTAAACTCCTATTTAGACTCAACTTGTTCACTAAAAAATGAAAGTACAATTTGAAATTATCCAACACCTCTCCACTTCACCAATTAATAAAGGGAAAGGCTAACATACTGGTCTTCTACAACCAAGTTTATCAGTTGTATTTAAGTTGTATACCTCTCTGTTTCTTCGACATTTAGATCCCTTGTTTGAATCAGAGAAAGGCTGAACATTTTGTATAATATTTTTATGAGAACTGATTTAAAATGCATTTAACTCAAGTACTGATTTTCACTATATCCAGAAATGAATGTATATGAATGTAGACTATCTACTCCACTTGATCAAATGCTTCATTCCCTTTCAATGAATGCCATTTTCATATATGGTCCATCACATATTTTCAAATACAGATTTATATAAATAACATATTCATATTGTGACACAATTGTTCAAGTGACAAACATATAATTTTCACAATCAGCAAGTAATCAGGTACATCTTGGAGCTTAACAATAAGTTCGTACTTAACACAAAATATAAGCAAGTATTTACTGATTCGACAAGTTACTAAAGCACAAATTCAAGGCATGTGATAGTAACTAGTCTCAGCTAAACAATTCAAGTAGAGATTTCTTCATTTACCGCTTCAAGAATCTAGTTACATAAAAGAGTAAAGCCTTTGTTAACCTTGTAATCAACAATTTTGAGATATAGATATTGAAAAAATTACACAAATAAAAGCAGAGGACAAAAAAGAACCACACAATTATTTATTTTTGAATTAAACGATATCCTCAGAATGAAAAATACAATTAGTAAGTAAGTCTGGCCTTACCTTCTAATCTTAAGAAACATGGAGATAACAAAATTACCTGCAAATTAGATGACACTATCATGTTAAATTCAGCTATAAATTGCATAAAACTTTACGTCCCTGCTAAAAGTTCGAGTTAAAAATTAATTTACTGTTGCTTGATTCAAGTGACACGATTAGATACATTTGTTCTTGCAAATCCTTTTTTATTCTAAATTTAATTAAATATTCGCATGCAATACCCAAACTAGTTGTATCATAGTAGTAGCTATGTAATATTATTACTCACTCATTTCCTTGATATATCATGAGATAAAGATTAACTGGAAAGACCATTTTTTTGTTTTTCTATTTTGGATTCATAAACCAGACAATCTACTATTTTCAAGTTTTGAGGATACTCGCTCATAATCACAAGAACAAGAGTATTCATACTTGCATTCGAAAGGACATATCAGAAAAGAAAATACTTTTCCAGAATATTTTTGCTCACACCAACCAAGTAGTTAACTAGAAATATTTTCTTTCTTGTATCCCCTGCCTCGAAGCCCCCTATAAATCAAACCCTAGCTACCATCCTTACATCAAACCCGATATACCAAATTTTAGGCGTCACTTCAAAACTATCAGTATTTAGAATAATCAATATAGAATACTCTCATTCTCAACAGACAAGGTTCAAATAGACGAAAAAGATAATTTTTTAGATAAAAAACCAATAAAGAGATGAAGAAATCGATGAACCTGTTTCGATAGACGACTCTTCAGATTCGGTTTGTAAATGTCCAGCCACTTCATAATCTACCGACTTTAAGGGACAACTGAGAAATTTGAAGAGTCAATTGTTAGGGATTTTACTGGATAGAGAAGATGGGGTTTCATTTAGGGTTTTCAAAAGAGGAGGGTGTTAATTAGAATGAGATCTCTAATTAGAATTGACCCTTTTATTTCCGCTGAACATAGATTATTAGAGACGGGACATTAATATTTTTAGCAAGTCAAAAATAAAAATAGAAATTAGAGGCTAGAAAAAATTCTCATCCCTAGAAGTACTCTTTCAGGGACTAGATTTTAACTACGTCGCTAAATGTTGGTCTCTAAAAAGTAGTTTTCTTGTAGTGTAAAATTCATGTAACTAAATAAAAATAAATTATTTAACTTGCAATACCCTCCGTCATACTTTTCGTCCATCAAAGCCCCTGCCGTCTAATAATCAGCGCACATTTACCCCTCCCACTTAACGGAACACTCAGCTTGTACACATGGAGCAATCCTAAGCCACAAATAAACTATGGACCAATTCATCCAATGTACCGGCCACCGCCGCAGTGACACCAAAAGACCCATGAAATTTCTATCTCATTCTTGGAGTCTCTATTTTTGAAGTCTCTAAAGCTTTAGCTCCTCCTCAAGTTTTACCTAAATCACTTTTTTCTGCTGTCCCTTCTTATATTGGGAGTGGTAGTGGTACCGGAGGATATTGCCGCCGAGTTAGATTAATTCGCCATTGTTTCCGGCAACCCTTTTTCTTTTGCATCTTCTGAAACTTCTCAACTTATTATGAAACACATTAGGTCTGTTTTTGTAAGTACCTTTCTTCACTGCTCAAGAGGAATTTGGAAATTTGATTTTTTTTTTGTTTTTTTATTTCTGTTTTCGATCAAACCAATTTTTTATTTTTGGAGTTTTTTGGTGGGTTTTACTCTTTTTTTTTTTTGGATTTATGGGAAAACCAAGAGCTTCTTTGAGTTTGGGGGACATTAATGGTGACACAACTTGTCACCGTTACTTTATGATTTCTTGAAAACATCAGTGTATTGAATTTATTTTTTGCTTTCACAGAGGAACTGCTTTTACTCTCTCTTAGTTTTGCTTTGATTATTTTAATAATTTAACATCCATCTGAATTGGTTCTGGACAGCTCTCTGGACAAGAACGAAATAGAAATTTCATGGGTTCTTTAGTGTCTCTGATGGCAGTGGTCGGTACATTGGTTGAATTGGTCCATAGTTTATTTGTGGGTAAATTGGGTGGGTTGAATGGGTCATGAGCGGGTTTTTGAAATTTGGGTTAAATAATTGGTCAATTCGGGTTGTGGCTTAGGATTGCATCACGTGTATAAGCTGAGTGTTCCGTTAGAGGGAGGGGCAAATGTGCATCGATTATTGAACAGCAGGGTCTCTGATGGACGAAAAGTATGACGGAGGGTATTAACATACCATTTTCGGAAGTTCGGGGGATATATTTATCCTTTTTCCCTTTAATGAAATAAATGAACAGACCTCTAAAACTCTATAGTCTATCTATGAAGCCTCTAAATGACAAAGATGGAAGTTGGGACAAGACCCACGACATCCTAACAATTGATATAACTGAAAGTAAAAGTGGAACCCTCCGAAAGCAAGGAGGCTCACCATAACTAACTCAAACTCCATATGGTATCAACGAAGCTCTTATTGATGACCTTGAATACCTCTATCTGCATCATGAAATGATCCAGGCCAAATGGCTCAGTACGTGGAATGTACAAGCATGTAAGGGGGGAAATCTAAAGCATGAAATAAGCTTGAACTTGATAAGAAGGAAACATACTTACCTCTTTTCTGTCTTACTCAACTCAAGGAATAACTCAAGGATACTCAAACTTACTCAACTCAGAAGTACTTAAGGATAAGATACTCATTATTAATAAGGTTCTCGACTCAGTGAAACTCAACAATAAGGTACTCGACACAATAAAGAACATATGAACTCAAGATACTAAACTCGGCTACTCAACTCGAAATACTCAACTCATGATACTCAAGGATAAAACAATAGTAAAAGATGCAATATATATGGAAAGTTGTAAAACTGTAGATAACAACTCAATGTATTGAAAAATACAATAATACTCAGTGTGTATATAGAAAAACAATATAACTCTATGAGAGTTTCTTTAACCGACAACCATCACTATGAGCTATGTGATGATACAGTGTCTCGCCGACGCTGCCAGAAATGTCCTATTATTTTCCAAGGTACAAGACCTCTCAACTAAGTGGATTCACTAGCCTATGATAAAATGCATTAAGGAATCATGTAAAAAGTATGACCCTTTCTACCCACGTCGGTTACATAGTTTATGGAGACTTGAGTTATCTGAACTCGTCCCCATATCGGTGCTCAATACTAATCCCAAAATATACTCAGCTCATATGTTTTAAAAAAACATAACTCTTTTTGTGATTTGAGATTATAACTCAAAATCTTTCTCTAAAAAGAGATGTTACTCAACTGCTCAAAACACTTTTGGAAATCTCAGTGTCCTCCTCTTTTAAATGTGAAAACATTTACCCTTGGAAATACTTAGTTCTTATATATCATTTAAAGAAAATGAACTCGACTCTACTCTTTCCCAACTCAAGTGCTCAAGTCTTAAAACAAGTTTAGAAAAGGTTGTAAAAGACTTCTCAAAATAGGGTTTATGCCGAATGATGGAAGTGAGCGACTCAACTCAAGGTTTTCAATAAACATACAAAGAACTCGATACTCGGAACTCAACTACTCAAAACTCAAGAACTTCAATGATACTACTCATTTCAAGAATGTTCAACTCATAAGGTTCATGCGGAATTATGGACATGAACAACTCAACACAAGGACTCAATGATACTCCTCATCTCAACATTTCTCGACTCATATGGTTCATGCAAAATTATGGGCATGAACTACTCAACTCGAGGGTCTACATAACAATATGGAACTCATGTATCCAACTCTTCTCATTCTTATACTTAATTTCTCAAAACTTAGCTCAAATCGATAGTTGATCTCAAAGGTTCCACTGAACTCAAAGACTTTCTTGAACTCTACTCTTAACTCTCTCTTAAATGTGAATTATGAATTTAAGAGTTATGGTTCATGATATGAAGGATATCATGATGATAAAGTAGAATCCTGAATATGTTCTCCTTATTCTCATACTCACTTGCTCGAGTCTTGAAACAAGTTACTAGAATTTGTAGAAGACTCCTCAAAAAGACTCAAAGGGACTTTCTCAAAATGTTCGAAAGAACTCTCAAGACCTAACTCTTAACTCTACCTTGAATTTGAATTTATGGATTCAAGGTTTGGAATCATGTTTCTGGATGATTTCTAGATTTTTAGAAGTCATTTAAAGTAGTTAGAATTGATAGGAAGTGTTAGTACACTTTAGAAGAACTCAAACGGGCTAAACGACGAAAACGGGTTGGGGCGGACGACCCTGGCGCATTGCACCAGCCTTTTTAACGCTATGGGGGTGCGTCGTGGCAGCATCCCCCCAGGCAAAACTAACAAACTTTTCCTCTCATTTTCTGACCTTAATTCGATTAATTTTGATTCTTTTTCTCAATATCTCTTTAGATTTAGGTACCCAAGACATATACACAAAAATCTAACTCAAAGCAACTCTAATAATCGACATTAAACTCTCAAGAACTCCTCAATCTCATCCCAAATTCAAGAACGAAAGCAATTCAAGAACACAACTCAAGGACATCAAATCCCCAATCTATTAGGACGAAAATCATACTGAAATACACATGTTTGCCGCGTGGGTGAACGAACTCAACGCTATGTGAACTCACATACCTCGTACGATCAAATCCTTTGCGAAATCCGCAATCAATTCCTCAAGAAATTGACGAATCTAGCCCTTTTCTTCTCCTTTCTCCTCTTGAGTTCTTTCTCTAAAAACCCTAGCGTGATTTTCAATTTTGTAAACTGAACTAACTCAGTTTAGACCCCAATTAAAGTTCTAAAAAAGAAATAAATTAATTGAGTATGGAAAAGACCATAATACCCTCCTAAAATCCGGTTTTGACTTTTCTTATCTAGATAACCCGATTACAAATGAGCATATCTCTCTCATACAAACTTGAAATTGAGAAAACTCAGTGGCGTTGGAAAGATAATTCAAAGATCTTTCCTACGGTATCTTTTAGCAAACCTAAGTCATCCTGAGCTAGGTGTTATAGTCGTTTGAAGTTGACCTAAAATTCATACTTAGCTTAACTTTGCCAAATTTCAGATTTTGTTATTTTTTCCAATTATTGTTCTTTTTGAAACTCAAGGTGCTACGTCTAGTGACCTGACCTTAATACTTAAGAATTTTTAAATTCATTGATAAAATCCTACTCACAACGAAGGATGGTTCGAGTCTTAGCTCAAAAAATTTGTGGGGTGTTACAATATCTCCCCCTTGGGATCATTCGTCCTTGAATGATAATCGGACTGGGTATGAAATGGGGTTACTCTTACTAAGGTCTGAGTCTAATGGTATGCTCTTACTATATTCAAGATGAACCCAAATCCTTAGGTTCGGGTTCTTTACCTCTCTATAGTGGATCTCATCCCAAGACTATTACTCCTTACCACCACATTCAAGCTTAGTACTCTAACAACTCCATGGACTCCTACTAACCAACTCCCTCGGAACCAACTAAGGGCTCTCATTTAACTATTTCTCATAGTAAAACCTCATCCTCCTCATTTATAACCTTAGACGGAATTATCACACCATCATTATCATGATAGGATCATTAACCTTCTCTTTTTAACATCACTCCATTTCTAAAAGGACATCTTAAAATCTATCTCCCATACTCTTTGGAACTCATTACTATCTTAGTCTCAAACACTTGACTTGATTTCTCATCTTGTCATCTCCCCCTTAGGTTTAAAGCTGACACTTGAAAGCTATGGATCAATTCCATTATCTCTAACTGGTCTACATCCTTTTTTACTCTAAAACTCGGGAGAAAAGTTTATCTCATGACTATTGAACTCTCAATAAGGAGGTACTAAGACCTCTTTCTAAGGTATTTCTCTTAACCTCTTCTAATTTTATACCACCTCAGTACTCTTCTTAATGCTCTTGTTACTCTTGTGACTTAGCCACACTTCACTGCCTTTATCTAAAGGTTTGGGTCTCTCACTTGTACTACTCAGATTCATTGCAACAAACATCTCAATTCCTCACTTACTCCATGTCAAGTCTACCAGATCAAATCTCAAGACTAATATCATCACCCTCATGTTGCCATTCTTTCGATCATGACACTCATCTCAAATTCAAGCTTAATGTTCATTACTAAACCCGAATATCAACATGATTGCTCGCCTACTATACTAGACTATACCTCATTACTTAACCAGTTCTATAACCTTCTAAACATCATGACCCTCTCAAATAAATCATAAGCCTAGCTTAGATCTATCACTTTATGAATACTTTTGCTCTTCTATTCAACACTTACACTTGGTCATTACCTACACAATGACACTTCATCGCAAACTCCTCTCTAGCCACAACACACACTACCTCTTATCATGAGATCTTTACAACTCATCACTTCTTAGTCTACCCATAAGGGAAAACTCCTCATCAAAAACTTACTGGGTGCATGATTTTAATAACATAATCTGTCCCATCACTATTTCCCTTTCATAGATCTCTATACCTCTGCATACTTTCCTCTAACTTTGGGCTTTTTCACTATTACTGCTCATGATCTCGTAAATCATGCTACCTTTTTGGGTAGAGATTTACCCGAGCTCTAAACATACCACCTCATAAGTATCTCAACTGAAACAAGGCTTAGGGAAGAAAGTGCAACTCACTTTTAGCTCAAACACACGATTCATATGAATATGGGTGCATTTCTCTGAAACTGAACCCTTACTCACTCATGGGCTTCTTTCAAGCCCCTCTGGAGTCACATGACTTCCTCAAGACTCTTGCTAAGAATAACTCATCCATAAAGGACTTACTTTTATTTTCAAGCACCTCTAGTATGACGGGTAGTCGAATGAATCTGAGAAACACACAAGTATGAATAAATCTCTATGACATAGCTCTATTGCAAGATAAAGAGTGTGAAAGATGGGAAACTTTTCTTAAATGTCTATAGTCTCTCGTTTATAGAAGTGGGTCCCTTACAACCACAAACAAGACCCTACTAACACGGCTTCATAGACACCCTAGGACACTTGAACTCTGTGCTCTGATACCCAGTTTGTCACGACCCGAGCCTACACCCTGAACGTGGCCAGCACTCGAGAACCATTATTGGTCCCCAAGTGAACCCTGATCCTGGCTGACTACAAGCGGATGACTAACTCAAGCATACAAAGCTTAACAACTGAATAAAAATTCATGAAACTCAATTACAATGCTTTAAAGCAAATGAAAAACTTTAAATAAATTTTTTTTATTCAACTCGCCATAAAATAGGCAACTTAAGTTTTTAAAACATTTGATAAAATAAATTAACAGACTTCTAAAACTCTACAGTCTATCTATGAAACCTCTAAATAACAAAGATGGAAGTCGGGACAAGACCCACGGCATCATAACAACTGATATAACTGAAAGTAAAAGTGGAACCCTCCGGAAGCAAGGAGGCTCACCATAGCTAACTCGAACTCCATCTGGTATCAACGAAGCTCCCGTTGATGACCCTGAATACATGTATCTGCATCATAAAATGATGCATGCCAAATGGCTCAGTACGTGAAATGTACGAGCATGTAAGGGGAAATCTAAAGCATAACATAACCTTGAACTTGATAAAAAGGAAACATACTTACCTCTTTTCTGTCTTACTCAACTCAAGGAATATTCAAGGATACTCAAAACTACTCAAACTTACTCAACTCAGAAGTACTTAAAGATAAGATACTTATCAGTAATAAGATTCTCAACTCAGTGAAACTCAACAATAAGGTACTCGACACAATTAAGCACATATAAACTCAAGATACTCAGCTCGAAATACTCAACTCATGATACTCAAGGATAAAGCAATAGCAAAAGATGCAATATATATGGAAAGTTGTAAAACTGTAGATAACAATTCAATGTATTGAAAAATACAATAATACTCGGTGTGTATATAAAAGTACAATATAACTCTGTAGGAGTTTCTCTAACCAACAACCATCATTATGAGCTATGTGATGATACAACGTCTCGCTCACGCTGCCAGAACTGTCCTATACTTTTACCAAGGTATAAGATCTCTCAACTAAGTGGATCCACTAGTCTATGCTAAAAAACATTAAGGAATCATCTAAAAAGTATGACCCTTTCTACCCACGTCGGCTACATAGTTTATGGAGACTTGAGTTATCTGAACTCGTCCCCCATATCGGTGCTCAATACTACTCCCAAAATATACTCAACTCATATGTTTTAGAAAAACATAACTCTTTCTGTGGTTTGAGATAATGACTCAAAATATTTCTCTAAAAAGAGATGTTACTTAACTGCTCAAAACTCTTTCGAAAATCTCAGTGTCCTCATCATTTAAATGTGAAAACATTTACTCTTGGGAATACTTAGTTCCTATATATCATTTTAAGGAAAATAAACTCGACTCTAGTCTTTCTCAACTCAAGTGCTCAAGTCTTAAAACAAGTTTAGAAAAAGTTGTAAAAGACTTCTCAAAATAGGGTTCATGCCGTATGATGGACGTGAACGACTCAACTCAAGGTTTTCAATAACCATACAAACAACTCGATACTAAAAACTCAACAAATCAAAACTCAAGAACTTCAATGATACTACTCATTTCAAGAATGCACAACTCATAAGGTTCATGCAGAATTATGGGGATGAACAACTCAACTCAAGGACTCAATGATACTCCTCATCTCAAGATTTCTCGACTCATATGGTTCATGCGGAATTATGGGCATGAACTACTCGACTCGAGGGTCTACATAACAATATGAAACTCATGTATCCGACTCTTCTCATTCTTATACTTACTTCCTCAAAACTTAGCTCAAATCGATAGTTGATCTCAAAGACTTTCTTGAACTTTACTCTTAACTCTCTCTTGAATGTGAATTATGAATTCAAGAGTTATGGTTCATGATATGAAGGATATCGTGATGATAAAGTAGACTCATGTATTTGTTCTCTTCATTCTCATACTCACTTGCTTGAGTCTTGAAACTAGTTACTAGAATTTGTAGAAGACTCCTCAAAAAGACTCAAAGGGACTTTCTCAATTAAATGTTCGAAAGAACTCTCAAGACTTAACTCTTAACTCTACCGTGAATTTGAATTTATGAATTCAAGGTTAGGATTCATGTTTCTGGATGATTTCTAGATGTTTATAAGTCATTTAAAGTAGTTAGAACCGATAGGAAGTGTTAGTAAACTTTAGAAGAACTCAAACGGGCTAAATGACGAAAACGGGTTGGGAGGACGACCCTGGCGCATTGTTGGCGCGCCGCACCAGCCCCAAAGTTCAGAGAGCCATTTTTGGCGTACTGTTGGCGCGCCGCCCTAGCCTTCCTGACGCTACGAGGGCTTGTCGCACCAGCATCCCCCCAGGCAAAACTGACGAACTTTTCCTCTCATTTTCTGACCTTAATTCGATTAATTTTGATTCTTTTTCTCAATATCTCTTTAGATTCAGGTACCCAAGACATATACACAAAAATCTAACTCAAAGCAACTCTAATAATAGACATTAAACTCTCAATCTCATCCCAAATTCAAGAACGAAAGCAATTCAAGAACACAACTCAAGGACATCAAATCTCCAATCTTTTAGGACGAAAATGACACTGAAATAAATATGTTTGTTGTGTGGGTGAACGAACCCAACGCTATGTGAACTCACATACCTCGTAGGATCAAATCCTTGGCGAAATCCGCAATCAATTACTTAAGAAATCGACAAATCTAGACCTTTTCTTCTCCTTTCTCCTTTAGAGTTCTTTCTCTAAAAACCCTAGCGTGATTTTCAATTGTGTAAACTGAACTAACTCAGTTCAGACCCCAATTAAAGTTCTAAAAACGAAATAAATTAATTAGGTATGGAAAAGACCATAATACCCTCCAAAAATCCGGTTTTGACTTTCTTTATCTAGACAACCCGACTTCAAATGGACATATCTCCCTCATACAAACTCGAAATTGAGCAAACTCAGTGGCGTTGGAAAGATAATTCAAAGATTTTTCCTACGGTATCTTGTAGCACACCTAACTAATCCTGAGCTAGGAGTTATGATCGTTTGAAGTTGACCCAAAATTCATACTTAGCTTGACTTTGCAAAATTTCAGTTTTTGCTATTTTTTCCAATTTAGTTCTTCTTGAAACTCAAGGTGCTATGTCTAGTGACCTGACTTTAATACTTAAGAATTTTTAAATTCCTTGATAAAATCCTACTCACTACGAAAGATGGTTCGAGTCTTAGCTCAAAAATTTTCTAAGGTGTTACACTATGAGGCTCAATAAAGGTAGAGAAATTAGCAACATAAACATGGTATCTTGGTGAGGTCTTCTTATAGGACAAATAGTTGGACATAGGATATAAGTTGGTTGATTTTTTGTGGGAGCTTGAAACTCGTTATCTTGCATCCATGTAGGTTGCTTAGCTGGCCTTTTTGGTCTCTTTAAACACGCATGAGCAGGAGCAGGTGGAGCATGTATAACATTCTCTTCAGCAACTTCAACCATTGTAGTATCATTGTTATGACTTATGATCAATTGTATCATTTGGATCATATGTCTCTATGATGTCAACTCCTGTAGCAACATCATCTAGAGTATTTGATGCATCATCTAAATTAGTTGTTGCCTCATTAACAAGATCAACAACATTCTCCCACTCTCCTGCTACTGCTGGTTCAGTGGGAGTACTATGAGGAAGATCAATTGGTGACATGAGACTGAGAAATGAAGAATCGTGTGAGACATTGATTTAAAAAGAAAATAAAACTTTTAGAATGTTACATTTCCGGTAACAAAAACCACATGAGAATTTAAATCCAATCGGATATAGCCTTTCTGAATATCTGAAAAATCAAGGACCGCATCAGCTCTGGCCCTCTGAGAAAACTTATCACCTTTGGGTAGAGCGGTGACAAAACATAAACATCTTAATAACCTAATGTGATTAATGAAATCTTTTTTATTATGCAACACCTCATAATGTGTATTGCCTGTCAAAACAGAAGAGGGTAACCTATTGATTAAGTGAACAAGAACTTTAATACATAGACCCCAAAGCCTGAAACCTTAAAGCTTTTGTTGTCTCTAGTACGTGTCTGTGCTTTCTATCCACAACACCATTTTGTTGTGGAGTGTAAGGGCAACTACTTTGATGGATCATACCAAATTCAGCCAATAAGGAAGCACATTGTGAATTAAAAAATTCAGTGCAAGAAATACTTCAGGACAACTATCACTTTAGATTTCAATTGTAACAAAAACACCTAGATATATCTAGTGTGATCATCCACAATAGTGAGAAAATAATGCTTCTTATCATAAGTATAGAGACTTTAGAAGGTTTCCAAAGATCCATGTTATCATGATCCGAAATGAGTCATGAGTGACACCCACACTCAACCTTCTAGGTGGGTGGACCAACAAATTCAATCCCAACTTATATTAATTGTTCAACTTATGAAATACAATCATAATGCGGAAGCTCAAATCTTATTAATGTAAGAAACACACATCCACTAAAGTCTATTAGATATCATTTTTCAAAACCAGAAAGTCATCACATAGAGAACATTTAAACCCCAAATACTACGTCTAAGAGTATCAAAGACGCCAAATTAAATATATAAATTAGTTTGTGTCTGAAAACTAAGGACATCATGCCACAACCGACATAATCCAACATGAGCTAGAATGAATAGCTCACTCTAAAACCTGATGTGTTGGAGACTGGCTAGAGCTAAGGGCGAGTCAAAGTAGTTGGTTAACTCGCTGCACTCCACAAACGGAAAACGAAGAAAAACACAAATAGGAGTCAGTATAGGACAACATGTACTGAGTAGATATCATCGGCCAACTCAAAATAGAAACTAATATGCAATAAGTAATAGTATAAAATCAACTATAGCACTTAGCAGGTGGCAAACAACAAACAACATGAACAAGTGATAACAACACTGAAGCAAGTACGTAGTCAGTCAACAATATTAGGAACACACATGAGAACTCATGCATCCACACCACACTCTTTTAGGAATTAGGTTCTTTGAGATTGAGTACATTAAGTTATATTAATATGTTTTCCTTTAACATTACCGTGACAAAACGTGACACCCGATCCAACAATATCGTTCCAGTTCGTGGCATTCGATTCAAATATATCGTGTCGGCTCGATGTACCCGATCCAACAACATAGTTAATTCATCATTATTTTCATCACTTTCCACTTCATTAACAATATTTTCATCACTTTAGTTAATTCATCATTATTTTCATCACTTTCCACTTCATTAACAATATTTCACCAAGCCTTCTTTATTCAAGGCATTACTTTAATAGAATAAGTTCAAGATTATGAATTTCACGGTCTTGGGATTACAGGCCAATCACAAACAACACATGAATTACCAAACCACAACAACCAAGTACATAGAAAATTTCACAATATCATTCAATGACTATCAATCACTATTGAGAGTCTCACTATCACATAGAATAAACCATAACCTACCTCAACTGAAGAACCGAAGTCAAGCAAGTTAATTCCCCAATGTTTTTCCTTTCCTCAATGCCTCCGAACGTTTCCAATCTATCAAGTATACATTATTCATAAGCAAGAGTCTGTAGACACTCATATTACTATATATCTAGTCTAGACTCAATAACCCATCCAAATCTATAATCAAATTCCTAAATTTTGATACTAACGTCTAATATATAAAGTACTCTCATATGTTCCTAATTTTCCAAGCTTAGGGTTAAATCTTGATTCCTCAAAATAACATAACTCTAGTGAATTTTATATAATACAATACATTAATAATATTCTATGATTGCTAATACTGATCAATAGAGGTAAAATAAGACTTTAAGGGATATTGACCGAATTGGAGTTGGTGTCACAATTAATTCACAATTTGTGTTTGCACATTCTTATATACTGCTCACACAATTATTTATTACTGTTTGTTCAAAGGTATATTTCTCAAGTGACTTTGTAAGCCAATTACTTGTACGTGCACTTCTATAATCTATAGATTCTCTATATATATATCCCACATTAAAAAAAAAAATCATGCCATAAACAACACGACATTTCTTATTCTTAAAATTGTTCCTTTTTTGTTGCAAAATATGGAGTATTCGTCATCTTGATTGATTAAATTATGGCGTGTTTCATTTGGTATTGAGAGAAAAAAATATTTTCTGATCGTTTCATGTAATTAGGTCGACTAATTAATTAATGGTGTGTTTGGTATTAAGAGATAACAATTTTTTTTCTTTAAACAAATATTAATATAAAAATTTCAAAGACAACCACCTTAGGAAGAAAATTAATAGTTGTTGATATGGAATTGCTGTGAAGTCACATCGATCATTCAATATGACTTGAGTATTATTATAGCTAGCTATTTTGGAGTTGAGTTAGGGTCTGTTTGGCATTACCGCTAAAAATTGTTTATTTTTAGAAGTATTTTTTTAAAATGATTTTAAAAAAATGCTTTTGAAAAAAAGCAATTTATTGTGACCAATTCATTTGAAATGTGCTTTTGATAAGCAAATCGTGTTTGATCAATCTTTTTTAAAAAGTGATTTTGAAAAGTTAAATTACGAAAAATGGTAAGTATCAATGTACTTTTAATATTAATATTATTTTATAGAGAGAAACTATTTTAACTATCTATTAGAAATTTTTTAATTAATTTAGAATTTACATATTCATATTTTCAATCAATATTATAAATAAATAAATTAAATATTAATATAATATTAACATGATGACTTGAGTATAATTCAAAATATCAAGAAAATAAATTTAAAAACCATTCCACAAATTAAACCACTATATATGAAAAATTCACCACAAAAATAAATAAAGTCCTTCATATTTTTAATCCTACAAAAATGTTGTTGTTACATTTATTTCTGATTCTGTAAAATAAAACATAAATAATATATATAAAATAATAAAAATTTATAAACATAAAATGAAATAAAAAATTATTATATAAAAATAAAAAATAAAAAAAAATTCTTGAATGAAACTTAACAAAACTTATGC
Organism: Solanum stenotomum; assembly: GCF_019186545.1. Taxonomy (NCBI): domain Eukaryota; kingdom Viridiplantae; phylum Streptophyta; class Magnoliopsida; order Solanales; family Solanaceae; genus Solanum; species Solanum stenotomum. Next base: position 22,457,949 of record NC_064289.1, on the reverse strand, counting down.
GATATGCTAATTAATTAATAAGGGATATTTTGATAAATATGTATATATGGGAGGAATATTTTAGTCTTTAAGAAAATAATTTTCTGCTTCTGCTTTTTCTAAGAAGTAGAAATTTTTAGTTTCTTCCCTAAAGCAGAAAAATTGCTTCTGCTTCCATTTAAAAGAAGTTTTAAGAATTTGTCAAAACACTAATTTTTTTAAGAAAATGCTTTTTCACAAAAAACACTTTTGGCCTCCCAACAACAATGCTAAACAAGTTCTTAGACTTAAAATACATTTTTTACATGGTATCAGAGTACAAGTCATCTCAATTCTCATTTTTGATATTGTGCTCCCATGTCAACCTTGAGCGTGAGGTGTGTGTAGTACATTTTATGGTATTTAATATAAGAATAATGTAACATCCGGCAATTTGAAATAACTATGAAAAAGCTTGGAAATTGGAAATAGTCATTTTTGGAAAAATTTAAAAACCTGAAAATTTGGTTAAGTGTGGAAATCAGTGAGTTTTTGGCCAACTTTGAGCGGTCATAAATCCTAGCTCAGGATGATTTAGGAGTAGTTCCAGTTATGGTTGTGAAGCTTGTGGAATGATCTTTCCAACGCCGCCAAGTTTTCTTGATTCTGAGTTTGTATGAGCGAGTTATGGCCATTGAAAGTTGGGCAGTTGGCAGGGAATCCGTCCGGAAATTTTAAGGGCATTTTGGTCTTTTCCCTAGCCATTTCTTTTGGGATTATATTGTGTGTTAGGCTGATTTTGGATCATTTTTATCCCATTTTAAAAGAGAAAGAGTTAGGGTTCTTGAGTGAAGAAGAGAAGAAGAGAGAAAGAAGAGAAGAAGAAGAGGAGATCAAGGAGTTTCCGTCAAAGATCGTCATGGAAATCGTCGGGGGTGATCCCTACTAGGTATGTGAGTTCCTATTGTGGGTTGATCCTTTCCCCCACACACCCAACTCATTGTTATTGAGAAAAGATTGGATATGTTGTTGAAGTTGTTAGGTTGTGTTGTTGATGTTGTTGATTGTGTTGTTGAAGTTATTGTTGGTTGTGGGACATGATTTGGTCATGTATTTGAGTTGTAATCTATTGTATGTTGAGATATTGATGATCCTTAGTGTTTGGGGTTGAATCCATTGAAGTAAGGGTGGTTTAGAGTTGGCAAAACAAAGGAGAAAAGTAGAGTTTTCTGGGCTAGGGGTTGGCGCGTCGCGCCTGCCAGCGCGCCCCAAAGGGGACTCTGAAGTCCAGCCCTTGGGGCGGCGCGCCTCTCAGAGCGCCAGCAGGTGCCTTCTGAGCTTCAAGGTCTGGCGCTCCGCGCCCTCAGAGCGCCAAGTTTTCCCATTCCTTCCCAACTTTCTCATGCATGTTCCTAGGTGTTATACCTATGTTCCCTAGTTGTTTCCAACACTCTAATGTACATTTAAACCTCCCGAACCCATCTATAAACATGTGATTATATGTGTTGAATCCATAATCTAATTCAAGGCGAGTTAGGATCAAAGTTAAGGGAAGTTAGAGTCAAGTCAAGCAAGGTTTAAAAGCAAGTTCAAGTAAGTTTTTAAAGTTATTCAAGAGTCTTTATTGAATGTTTTAACTTCATTTAAGGCTCAAGTTTCCAGTCAAGTTAAGTCAAGAGTTTCAAGTTCAGTTAAGAGTTTAAAGTTGAGTAAAGAGTTTAAAGTTGAGTTCATTTCTCAAAGTTATTAGGGAACTATGTATTCCCAAGGAAGTTTTAAGGAAATGTTTGTACATTTAAACAAGGTTGGAAACTGAGATTTCCAAAAGAGCATTCGGGCTAGTTTTTGAGTAATTATCTCATATCAGCAGAAAGAAATATGTTTTAAAAACATAAGAGCCAGTACATTTTTGGGAGTAGTATCGAGCACCGAATTGGGGGAGCGTTCAAAGAACCCACAGCCCCCATAGAACCATGTTAGCCACCATGAGTAGAAAAGGATCATACTTTTTTTAGATGAATCCTTTTCAGATTAGACTAGTGGATCCATTAGGCAGTTCAGATCTTATACCTTTGGCCGGGTATAAGATGCTCTGGCAGCGTGAGGTCGATCGCTGTATCATCACTATAGCTCTTGTGTGATGGTTGTCGGTTAGAGAAACTCCCACAGCAGTTATTGTATTTTCATACACATAAATTATTGTATTTTTATATACATCAGTTTATTGTATTTCTACATACATCTCAGGCTTATTGTGTCTTTGTACACATACAGAGTTTATAGTATGTTTTAAGCAGTCTTTTGTTATATCGCACTTGTTTTAAATTGCCTTATATTGAAAGAAGTCAGTCAGGTTGAGTTGAGTTGAGTTGAGTTGAGCAAGGTAAGCTTTTCAGTTTCTTCCAGATTTCCCTCTAGCCTATGTTGCTTAGTTTTCCAGCTCGCATACTCGTACATTCCATGTACTGATGCCAGTTGGCATGTATCTTATTATGATGTAGATACAGGTACCCCGGATCAGCATCCTGCACGTCGTTGATCCAGCTGAGCACTCCAGAGTCAATGGTGAGCCTTCTTGCATTCAGGAAGACTCAATTATTTTGTGTTCGTAGTTTTGTTTTATTAGGGTGTTGCGGGGTCTGTCCCAACATCCATCTCAGTATTTAGAGGCTTCATAGACAGTCAGTCAATTAGTATTGAGTCTCTCATCTATGTATATATGTAAATATTCTATTTTGAGATTCAAGTTTGCCCTGGTGGCCAGATTTTTATAAGTTAAGTTGTTGTGTAAACTTTGCTTTGCATGAAGTTATTCTGTTGAGTTAGGTTTTTGCTGAGTTAAGAAAGCCAGACCAAGGGTTCGCTTGGGGCCATCAATGGTCTCCGAGTGCCGGTCCCGCCCAGCGTGTAGGCTCGGGGTGTGACAAATAAGGTATGAAGTAATTTATGCATTATTTTTATGTGGAGATTAGGCACGTAAAATTTAATTATTCATGTATTAGTTATTTCAACTCCATATATTAGTTATTATTATAGGAAGCTCATGACATTTTCTTATAATTTGAAGAATGCAATGACATACATTAATTAGTAGATGAACAGATTGACTGATCGATAGTGAAATGAAGATCTTTTTTTCTAGTAAAATTTAATTATGAGGCACCAGAAAGCATCTATTATATTCCACCTACTATAATTATTTATTCAATTAAAAGCTTTCTCATCATAACTAAATATTTCTGATGGCCAACAGACGAGAGAATATATGCTATTTATCCTTTATAAAAGTAGTTTTTTTTTTTGCAATTGTTTAATTTACAAAATGTTGTAGTGAAATTATTTAAACGTTACATACATCCCATGTCATGTTGTGGTAAAATGACAACATAACTGATCTAAAGTACATTAATTTTATTTAAAATAAGAAGATTAATATATTTTTTTTTCTTGGAAGGTACAAGAACGAATACGTATGGATATATATTTGTATCTTGATAAACAAAAAAAGTCTAGGATCATATAAAGTGTTATAAAATAATATAGTATGGATGTCCACTACACCAAGAAGTTACTACATTACTTCCCTCCATTATGAAGATAACCTCCACCTTTATGATCATTATTCTTGTAACCTACCTCTATAACCTCCTCCATTATATTCATGTTTAATGTCATGTTTATGACTAAATTTTTGTACGCCTCTATGTAACACTTAAATAGAAGCATAAGGGTTCATAATGTACACACTTGAAGATTTGGCGAATACTTGAAAAAAAGAAAGTTATCTTATATTGTTCCTCTTGTCTTATATTCTTCTTGTCTTCCTCTTTGTATTGTTCTTTTATTCTTAAGTTTTACAACACGTTATCAACACGATTCTCCAATTTTCAAATTAAGTTTCAACTTGATTTTTTTCCCCACCCGTGATAAGAAAAGGTAAAGATAAGGTATGTAATTTCTCCTAGTTAGAAAAAATCAGTTATTGAGTTATGTGTCATATACATATTGATTGGATCATCATTATTATTTACTTTTGTACCTCTTTATTTTTCATTATCTAAACATTTACTTGTTGAATTATTAATATATTATTTGTAGTAATAAAGTTTGTTTTGTGGTTATTTTAAAATAGTTAGTAAATTATGTTAATCTTTGTAACAATATTGAGAAGGACTGTTAAAATGTTTTAATTTATTTTAACTTGAGACTTTTGTATGGTTCCAACCTGTTAATCTAATTAGTTAGTTTAGTTCAGTTTTCTTCTATTTTAAGTCATATTCAGATTATATTTATGGTATTCAATATTTATTATTTTGTAATGCATTTGGTTCATTAAGAAAAATAGATGCATCCATGGTATGGTCACATGTGCATTTGTATCAACTTACAAATTGGTTTTTGTAAGGTTGTTTACTCGAATTATTAAATTAAGAGCACAGTTTCAAACTATAAAATTATGTTGATAATGCTGGTTGGTTTAGCGCAGAAATTGTATGCCTCCAATTATAGCTAAACCATTGATTATGAGAACAAATCTCTCAAATAAAATTTGGTATGAGATGAGATTATTTAACATGTACGCATCAAGCCAACAAGGTTCTGCCTTCACAATTGGTTCAAGGTCAGGAACCAAATAATTTACATCTAAAAATTTGATGTGCACACATATGATCTTATCGCTCCAACACGCACAAAGATGGATCCCCAAATGAGGTTGGGGGTAAATGTTAGATTTCCTAACATTAGAGGGAGATATGTGTAGCAGTTGAAAATTATGTGTGAGGTGAATTATCTAGATCCTCGTTAAAAAAATGTGAACTTGAGGTTCAAGAGATAATTCATTTGCAAAATGTTGCAAATAATTTGTCAGATTCATTTACTGACCCAATATTTTAATTAAGCTGCAAATGCTCCAATAAATAGTCCTTGAAGGACGAAGTCTATGATACGTCAGAAGCATGATAGACCAATCGATTCCAAATGTAAGACTCCTTGAGGAAAGAGAGGAGCAAATTATCAAAATGGTCATGAAAATGAGGTAAGTGATTTGAAAGAGCACTACGACGTAATACTTCATAAAACCTTAGCAAGGGTTCGGGTACCTAAATGATGAAAAATGAAGAGATCTCAATAAGTTATGTCGTATTGGAATCGAATCATGACTGACGATGGTATCTTTGATATGAAGTAGCACTCAATGCAATAAATGGTTACAAGGATCTTGAATTCAAATCTGTCATATGGTACGGACAGATAAATGATTGGCCAAATAAAATGTACTATTCAAGTATATTTTGTTTCACTTAGAAAAGTGGTATTTTTGTACTTATAGTTCATAAATCAAGATATAATGTCAGTGGGGTATAAATGAATTATTGTGCGAAAGTATAACCGTAAAATATAAAGTGCGTTTTGAGCTTCGGGGCCTAAAGTGTTTTCGCAAAAATCCTGACATTATTATCAAATGGAGATACATTCTCTAGTGGTGGATGCAATGAGATTTGTTTCAATCTAGCAATAGATGAAGTACTTGAATATGTATAATGATTATTATGTTTAACTAGACGATAAAGGTTATATGAAAATTCTCGAAGGATTTAAAAGGTGTTAAAGCAATTCCATTGAGTACCCAGTGGTTCTGATATTGCTTAACACAGAGAAAAAAAACTTTTCGATCTCATGAAAATGATTAGAAAATATCATGTATTAGTGCAATTGGTGCACTTACAAATTGTTGGTTATGAAAATGCTAGAAAATTATTTGATCTACATAATAAAAGTTTAGTGAAGAGATTGTCATATTATTATTCAAGTTATGCCAAGAAACTAACAAAGCAAGTGACTCAAAACATAGAAGATGTGTGATTTTCTTTGAGAAGAAAAGACGAGCTTCAATAAAATTGAGATGATCAATCTCCAAGTCAAGAAAATTATTTAATTATGTAGATGCAGAATATTTATTTGATCCACATAAAGCTTGATCGCAAATGGGTTATTTGCTTACACATGGAGGCACAAAAATATCTTGATATGCAAAGCATCAAACACTAGTAACCACTTCTTCAAATCATACAAAAATAATATTGATTTATGAAGTAAGTTGGGAGTGTATTTGGTTGGAATCATGACCTATCATAGTCAGGAAATATGTGATTTTCATTTGAAAATGGATATTCCAGCCAACATATACGAAAATAATGTATAACTCGATTGAATGGATGATACAATCAAAGGAGACCGGACAAAGCATATTTCACCAAAATTCTTTTTCACACATGATCCTCAACAAAATGGTGAGATAGACGTTTAAAAGACTCATTCAAGTGATAATCTTGTAAACTTATTCACTAAGGATTGCCAACATAAATATTTAAGAAGCTGTGATATAAGATTGGAATGCATCGTTTCTGAGCTATCAAGTAAAGTTTTTATCAGGGGAGAAAAATACGCATTGTACTCTTTTCCTTAACCATGGTGTTATCCCAATCGGGTTTTCCTGGCAAGGTTTTTAACGAGGCAACATTTAAAGCGTATTAAAAGATATGTGTACTCTTTTTCCTTCACAAAGATTTTTTCCAAGTAAGATTTTAACAAGGCATATTATCTATGGGCATCCAAGGGGGAGTGTTATAAAATAGTATAGTGTGGATGTCCACTATACCAAGAAGTTACTACATTACTTCCCTCCATTACGAAGATAACCTCCACCTTTATGATCATTATTCTTGTAACCTTTCACCTCTATAACCTCCTCCATTATATTCATGTTTAATGTCATGTTTATGACTAAGCTTTTGTATGCCTCTATGTTACACTATAAATAGAGGCACAAGGGTTCATATTGTACACACTTGAAAATTTGGTGAACACTTGAAATAAAAAAAGTTATCTTATATTGTTCATCTTGTCTTATATTCTTATTGTCTTCCTCTTTGTATTGTTCTTTTATTCTTAAGTTTTACAGCATGAAGATTTTTTTTGATTAATTATAGGTCTAAAATTATATTTTCTTATTTTAGTGCTTCATATTATTTTATTACGGAAAAGGGTCATATTTTCCCTTGTACTTTTAAAAAAGGGTTATATTTACCCCTAGTCATATTTTTTTGGAAAAAAGGACAAATATACCCCCGAACTATCGTAAATGGTATGCATATACCCTTCGTTATACTTTTAGTACATCAGTGCCCTTACCGTCCAAATTTTAGAGCGTATATACCCTTTATACTAACGGTAGTACACGTGTCTTAATCCTATGGACCCGATATTTATTAATTTTTTTTGTCAAAATTTAAAAGTCCCCAACTTAATTTTTAAAACCCACCCAAATACGTAATACCTACCCCATAAAAAGAACTCAAAATCCCCAAATCAATTCACTCCCCAAACCTAGTTTCTTCTCCTTCTTCTCTAATGTTCGTCGGTCCAGCAAAGAATCAGATTAACTTAATGTATTTTGTATCTGGTATCTTATTTAAAACTCCTAAAAATAAGTTCTATCTTGGATATGTTAAGTAGGAGCCTATTTGCATACAACTTATGTCTTTATGGAATTATAATCTCATATAGATGAAAAATCATGATAGCACCCCCAAAATCAAAGCTCGTTTGCGCCTCAGTCGTGACTAGTAAGCTTGATTTAGAGTTTTGAGGAACAGAGAAGCTCAATTGTCAAGTGAGAACCTGTTTTTTTTATTTTAAAACAATATACAGTTCTCATGGAGGAAATATGGATGAAGTAATTTACTTGTCTATGATATTTCTTCTTTCCAAGTAAAAGTATTTGTTACCAAGTATTGTTTTGCTATTTTCTACTGAAATATTTCTATTTCAGATGAATTAATTCTCTGTTACGCTAAAGATTAGAGAAGATCGGAGAAGATGGAGAAGAAACTAGGGTTTTGGGAATGAATTGATTTGGGGGTTTTGGGTTATGTTTTTGGGTGTGGGTATTATGTATTTGGGTGGGTTTTTTTTAATTAATTCGGGTGGATTTTTTAATTTTTGGTTGAAATTTAATAAATTTTGAATCAATGGATAGGATTAAGACACGTGTGCCACCGTTAGTATAAAGGGCATATTCGCTTTAAAATTTGGACGGTAAGGACATTGATGTACCAAAAGTATAACGAAGGGTATACGCATACCATTTCTGATAATTCGGGGGTATATTTGTCCTTTTTCCCTATTTTTTTGATATGTTTGCCCTTACCATCCAACTTTGAGTTCATATTTGCCCTTGAACAATTAAGTATTATGTCACAATTTTTGTTATCCTACATGACACTTACCTTGCTCCTACATAGATATATTTTTATTATAATTAAAAGTTTTTTTTTATTTAATATTTTATCTGACCCACCCAATTTAGAAATTTGTTAATCCTAACTCCACTACATGAACGAGCATTTATACTCTGGATAATCAAAATTAGATTTTTTTAAAACCATCTAATTCATATCGATTACTCTTCAATATCGGTACAGTTCAATTAATTTTATTTTTTTTTACTTTTAAAATGTCACCTCAAAATATATTATAATTAGAATACTTCTCTCACAAATATATTCTTGAAGAAGCACTTCAATTCTTCACCATGAAGTCAAGAATGTAAAATTTTGTTGCCAAATTGCTTGATTTTAAATATTTAATAAGAGTGATTGCATAGGTTTTGTCGTATTGTTTGATATAGAATCTATTATAATATCTTTTAATTTTAAACTTAATTAATTAAAGGCTGATTAAAAAGCAAAACCCAAAGTCGTCTAGTCACCAGAAGCCTAGGACCTAGATTATATTTATATTTGAAAATATTATAAAATATAGTTATCTATAAAATTTAACATATTGTTAATATATAAAATATATTTACATACACGTAAGGTTATTCGGTTTGGTTCGAAAATTTTTTGGGTTTTTCATAAATTAAAAAAACCATCCAGTTGTACGGGACGGTTATACACTTAAATAAAAGTCCACAATTTTATTGAAAAAGACATAAATCGGTTTGATTCGATTCAGTTAGGTTCGGTCTGTTCAGTCGGTTTTTCATATTCTTTTGACACCCCTAGTTAATGTCACATGTAAATATCAAACTTTAGACATTTTCACATGAGATCAGATTATTTATCGGGTTAAACTTCAACATTTTCACATGAAGTTCAAGTATCAAGAACGAATAACTTGTTCTTTATATTTTAATCAAATATATAACACTCAAATCTATTTTAAATAAAGTTAAATTTAAATTTAAAAAAAAAGGCTCAAATATGCTATCGAACTTTGTGAAAAAACTCATTTATGTCATCCATTAAAAATTGTCTCATCTATGTCATTTTTGTTTTAAAAAAAAAATTATCCATTGTTTTACTCGAAAAAATAAAAAAATGACTAAGGTTTCGAAAATTCAATTTAACTTATGTTTTTTTAAAAAATGATTTTCAAAAGAGAGTTATCACTTAATTTTTGAAAGAAACTAAGAAAACTTATAAAATTCAAACACAACTTTAAAACAAAAAAAATCATTCGACATCCTAAAGTGTTTTTGCAAAAATCCTGACATTATTATCAATGAAATAACTTATGTGTTGCAAGACTACTAAATAAAGTGAAATTAAGTAATAAATATTTAAATTTGAACAAAAGAAGAAATACTATCTTTTGGGAATTAATTAAGTTAAAACCAAATCACAAATGAAAAGTTAGTAAGTTAATACAAACAATTAAATAAGGGCAAATTACAAAAATCACATACTTTTAAGGCAAAATTATAATCTATCCCTTAAAAGTTTATAATTACAAAAATCACTCAAATGGATACAATAATATAAGCGTTGATACCTTAATCTGATGCGCGAGATACATTACATTTTATACATGATACACTAATCTGATGCGCGAGATACACTAATTTGATCCGCGAAAATGAGAAATTTTGAAAATTTGTAAAACTTATAGGGGATAATGGTGATAAGTAAACTAAAAGATGGAATTTCTGTAATTTTTCCATTAAATAATAGCAAAGGAAAGAAATGTCAAATTTAAGCTTTGGCTCAAATTCAATTTTTTTGGACCTTTGGTCCACCTGCCCTAAGCCTAAAAATGATCCAAAACAATGGGCTTTGCCCATTACACCTACTGGAATCAAAACAACCAAGTGAAATTAGGCCCAAGCAAGTTGCGTATACATGGTTGTATACTGATGTATACGGGCTATATATCGAAGGTATACAACCTTCTTCTGAGATACTACGACCTGCATTTTCAGTTTCTGACCCCTCTTTTATTCATCAACCAGTGGCTGCTGTGTTTTAACCTGTATATAAGCGTATAACGTTGTATATTGGTGTATACAAGTTGTTTTCATGTATATCATTTGCATACTGATGTATACAATCTTTTTTTTTTCTTTCAAGACCTGTAATTTAGCTCCTCATTCACCACACAACAGCTTCCAATTGATTTGGTTGACTCGAAAAGGAAGAAAGTCAAGTTTTGACTCAATTCAAAATGCAAGGGAGAAAGGAAGAGTCCAATGGACTCGATTTGAACCGGTTCATGCATAAAGAAATAGTAAGATATCATTAACATCTAATTTGCAGCCATATCAATTTATTACATGGATTTAAAGTGTTAGGATATGGATCATGGCTTAAATGACCAATAAACAAGTTATCAGAAGAGACAAATTAGTCAGCAAGCATAAAATAGAATTAAGATCATCTAAAGCTTCAATCTTAATATAGCAAAATAACATATAGTTAACAAAAATCTGGATCTTAAGGCTTAGTTACTAGAACTAGACTCTAACAAAACAAACCATAGCAAATTGAGTTGAGATCTATACTGTTGAATCATTAGTTTCAGTAATTAAAATTGAAGTGAAACAGAACCTCATAACAGTAAGTATATTTAAGCTAATTAATCTAGAAATAAGCATGAACAAGTGATTGAAAAACAAAATCAAGTCAAAACAACAGTCATACTAAATACAAAGGATGAATTTTACTCTTTAAATTTAAGAGAAGCAAGGGACACATTAGGCAACATGTATGAAAATATAGACCTATGAAACCATGGCTATCTAAACACACAGCCTACCACAAACATCACAAATAACAGGAAAGCTAATAAAATATACCAGACATTTAGGAAGGCTAACACTTAATCAACAAGAAGAACAAGAATCAAAAAATCGAAGGGAATAAGCTGATGGTTCTAGACAGATGTTTATCACGAAACATACACTGATTTCCATCTCCTAGTCACAAGACTAGAACAAGCAAGTTTTCAGATGTTTATATATTTTCCTTGTAAAACCAGTAGTAAAAAATATGCAGCAATTAACATATGAACAAGCAAAGCACTAAGCTATGAATCTGGACTGAACAAGAAACAACCTAAAAGCACAAAAGAAAAACATTTCAAACTAAGTAATACTGGAAACACACATGAACAAATAGACTACTACACTGGGCGAAGAAATTCTACATAGAACGAAATGGAATTCGTAATATAAAGAGAACGACAATGAAAGGGAAAACGAAAGTATTACCTTCTTAGGAGCAGCGGCTGGGACTAAGACGAGCGAAAGCTTTTCACCACCAACTTGAGATTTCAAGAATTCCAGTGAGCAGCAAGAATGTTGTGTTTGTAAAAAAGAAACTGGAATCTAAATACCCCTAATATTTAATGATTTTTTAGTCTGTTTTTGCCTCAAAACCAATGTATTTCTATGTATCTTTCCCTTAAATCGATTCAAATTCCTCCAACCCCTAACAATGAAGAAATTGAGGATATTTATAGGGGGGAAATTAAGGTTCAGAATTTGGGAAAAGGGCTCAGAACTTTCGGGTAAGAAACAAGGCCCAAGTCTTTTGAAATTTGAAAATCTTCCCAAAGTAATGGAAAAAGCTGATTTTTGTTTAAAATCGAATGAATCTGAAAGGAAAAGGGAGAGGTGGACGACTCGGATCAATCCATTGTACTCGCAGTTCAACGTGTCTCAAGCTCACGCTGGTGAGAACGAGATTGCAGTTGGAATTGCGGAAAGGTTGTACAAGAAACAGTACTAGACTGAGGAAGAAGACGCGTAGGGTGTACTATTGGCGTCATGAATCGCTTTCCGTCTGCTTGTGAATGTTGGAGGAGATATTGTTGATGCTTCCTTCTATTATCGTGTCCGACGCCGTGTATTTTGACGTCGCGTTGCTTGGGCTCGCTGGATTCGGGTCACGTTTTGGCTAGGTTTCGAGTTGCTGGACTTTGTGATTTTGGACTGGTGGACTACTGCTCGCGATTGAGATTTTGGGTTTCGATTTCACTGGGTCACGATGTTGTTGGCGTGAAGAAGAAGACCAGAACGTATAGGGGGTCGTTTGTTGTCATTGACACAAACATACAACTATTATATATAATTGGCAATATATAACCCAATATTAATTAGCAATTAATAGTCTAAAACAAAATTAGCACGTATTAGCCTAAAAGAAATAAAACCAACTTTTTATAGTTTTTTTCTTTTTATCATGCGCAACCAACCCGCATTAATTAAGGAGATGTGGAATTATTTTTTCTTCTTTGTTTTTAACTCCTATAATTAAGGAAGTTAGCTTTTCAATTTCTTTAAATTTTTAAAAAATAGTAACGCAATTTACAAAAATATAAAGATATAATTTATTGTAATTTTATGAATTAATAAACCCTCTTGTAATATTCAATTTGTACAAAAAGTTTGTATTTTAGTTTGTAAGGGGGTTAAAGAAGGAGTTACTAAGAATACAGGTTAAAAGAAAGAGATGAACGGGGTAGTAAATTAAATTTAAAAAAAAAGGGAAAAAAAGCAGGTTAAACTCTGAGATAAACATGATAGGACACCGAGTGAGAGGGAGTACTGAGTAGGATTTACAAAAATCAGCATCTTGATATATGTTATTTCTGCTATTTTTGGTATCAGAGCAAGAAGTTTTTGGGAAGTCAGTTAATGAGAAGACATTTACGTAGTATTCAGACACATTTAGAAACAAAAGAAAATTGGAAAGTTTATATCTAGAATATAAGAGACTAAATAGTACCAGAGAAGACAATATAAGATTAGATCATTTAATTGATATAATATTTAGATTAGAATATAAATTCATTACACAGTTAAAATCTAGACAGAAGTAATATATGAAAAAACATCCATTCGCTAATCAATTAAGAATAAGATATTGGTATTTATACAGAGAGATACAGATAAAGTTAGAGTGGTTAAAACTAAAAAAGGCATTAAGCTTATATTTAAAAGTATTAGAAACAAGAGACTTAGTAGATAGACTTTGTAATCACGGAGGTCTATATTCATCAAATAGACCAACACTAGTCAATCCAGAATTGTTAAGTGCTATCAAGTGGAAATTACATAGTGTTGATAGTGATATCCAATCCGCTAATAATTGAATAGAAATTCAGAAGAAAGTTATTAGAGAAATAGATATTCCATTAGGATAAAGATAGTAACTATAGATCCAGTAAAACAACTAGACTACTTAGACCTTAGAATCTACCCTGAAAAGAAATATAGAATATTTAAAAGACAATACGGTAATAAAGTGCAACTTTAGCCAAGGAGAACATCTTTTACATTCCGAAGATAAGCAATATAATACTATAATAGATCTTATAATAAACTTTAGTGAAAAAAACGCAGGAAAAAGATAAGAATATAGTAAGATTACTAGAGACAATAGAAATAACTCAAAATAAACATAAAAAGATACTAGAAAAGTTGGAACAAAACCTTTGATTTCCTAAAATCACAAGAATTAGAACTAGATAGAAAAATCCAATACTTGAACAATAAGCTTAATATAGAACAGATACCTACAAAGGTTGAAACAGGAAAGCTAATAAAGACCATAACAGAAAAGCCTAAAGAATTAGAGATAAGAACAACTGAATTAGTTGAAAAAATTACAAAGCAAGTAGAAATAGTAACTACCGAAGTTAATGAATTAAAAAAGACGATACAACAACTAGAGGACAAACTCCTTTCATGAACGACTTATGTCAAGATCCATCATAAGCTAAAGCCCTAAAATTTACAGCAAGCATCCAACCAGATCCGCAAGGACTGTCTGATCAAGATAGGACAGAGTCACTACAAATACCAGACAACTGGGGGATGTGCAAAACATCTGCCAAAGAAGATTTCAGAACTAAGTATACCATTAGAAACAGATTATTTAATAATTGTGACAGATGGAAGTTTCCAAGGATGGGGAGTTGTATTAAAAGCCAGACCTAATAAATACAGTGATAAGACAGAAGAAAAGATCCTGACTTACAGTCGAATTTACTAAATACCTTTTTTCCTTGGATTCGGTTGATTAATTCATTTTTATCTGGTAATTTATATGCATCTGTTCTTGTATTATCATTAAGTCTTTTGTAGTTAATTATCATTCTTGCTTTACCTCTTACTATCTCACTATGATTTCTAACCATGAATGTTGTTGATCTATGTTTTGAAGTAGATCTTCTATAACCAAACCAAATACTATCGATTTTTTAAAATTCTAAAACCAAACCAAATCAAAATCTTAAATAAAATCGATTCATTTAATCTGTTTGGTTTGATTTTTCGATTTGGATCGGTTTTTATCCAAACCGTGAACACCCCTAGTAGGAAGTATGAATAACGTTGTAAAGGAATCTGACTTGCCAAACTTGCCATACTTGGAGGCTTGTTTTAAGGAGACATTAAGGTTGCACTCCTGGACCGTTGCTATTCCCTCATCGTGCTGTGGAAACATGTGAAGTCATGGGCTATAGAATTTCGAAAGATACACAAGTGATAGTTAATATGTGGGCAATAGCAAGGGACAGGAGCGGACCTACAGTGGGTCAAGTGGGTTCATATGAACCCACTTCGTTGAAAAATAGCACCGTATATATATGTATATTTAATCAATTTTTTAAAATTTATATGCATATATTAATTTTTGACCCCACTAACACAAGTGTGACCCTTGGCTGAGTGGTGAAAAGTTCAATTTTCCCAGTCAACCCGAGTTCGAATCCCTGTTGCCCCATTTTAGTTTTATTTTTTATAACTCGAACCCACTTCGTGAAAATCCTGGGTCCGCCACTGACAAGGGATCCTAAGAATTGGGATGATCCTTCGAGGTTCGAACCCGAAAGATTTATCAATTCGAAAATGGATTACATAGGGAGATATTTTGAGTATATTCCGTTTGGTTCAGGAAGGAGAGTGTGTGCTGGACAACCTCTGGCTTCCAGGTTTGTGCCCTTAGTTGTTGCTTCTTTGATCCATGGGTTTGATTGGATTCTTCCAAATGACATGGATCCAGCTCAGATTGACATGGATGAGATCTTGGATATGACAATGTTTAAGAATGATCCACTTCTTGTCATTCCTAAATTGAGGAAAAGAGCATAAGAGTGAGTGAAAAATTTGATGATAATGCATAACTCACACTAGTGCTATGTGATTTGTTTCTTCTTTTTCCACCGCTCTCCAGAAGGATCAATAGTATTTTCACTTATTCTTTGTCGAATCCTCAACCAACCAATTGATGATGGAGGTGACTCAAGTACTACTTGAGCAAGTCTCACTTGTCGGTGTGTGATTGATAGTATGTGTTTGTTTGCAGATTTATCATAGTATTCCTATGTATCGTTATAAATGATAATAAATAAAAAGTATCACTAAAATTGGTAATTATTTATTAAAAATACTCACTCAAATAATTTTTCCAATTTCTATTATAGTGAATTATTTTGCCCCTCTCAGGTCCATGATTGTTTTATCCCTTATTGAGAAGGGTTTTCACATAAAAAAATTTGTGTCCTTTCTGTTCTTTTAATTCTTGTTGGGATAATCGTATCTCGATAATACATTATTATTATAATGCTATTATTACATTAAATAATTTCAATTCAAAATTTATATTTATCTTAAAAAAGTTTATTCAAAATATATAATATTATTAATTTATAACTCAATAACTTTCAAAGGATTAAATTTTTAAATCCATTAGCGTTATATTATGGCTCCATCATTTGTGTCATGGGCTCATGGCCATGTCATGGGACAAGAGTATAGGATGAGAGTAGCTGACTTGTTTTGATTCTTTTCGCCCTTAGATCACGTGTTGGACTTATTTTGGGGGCATGCTCCTTATAGGATTTTTTTTATACTCATGACTCGAATTAAAGACCTGATCTGATTAAGGATTGAGGGATCCCAATCAGCCCACCATAATTTATGTTGGTGAGTAGTTGGCTTGTGGTTCCCTTAAGACAATTAAAAACCAAACAAATTTAATATAAAGGGTTCTTTTGGTCGTGGAATATGAAATTACAATTTAAAATCATAATATGAATCAAAATGATATGAAGTTGAATTTTTTTATATTTGGACATGCCATTTGAACTTTTTAAGTTGTATTTGTTTTTCATAAACATTGAAAATTTCACAAGTTGTGAAAATTATCAAAATTTTCCTCATTCTTATACAATCTTACCAAATGAGCAAACTACAGTTTATAAATAAGAAATTAGAATACCTCTAAAGTATTGTACTAATAAATCACATATCTCCATGTTTCTTTTATAACTAAATGTTTGCGATTACAAACTTTCAAATACACATAATTTTATCAAGACTCACCAATCAACAATTGAAGTAACTAGTCATTATTAAATATAATCCTTACATGTGATACAAAGAAGCTTTTCATGCCGAGCATGTATTTATATATTTATAAAACTTAAAATGATGAGCTTTTTTTTTTTTTTTTTACAAAATATAAGTTAATAAGCGAAGTTTTATAATTTTAAAAAATATTGAAATCATGATTTGAAATCTCAAATCATATTTTCTTGAAAAACATTGAGATTTGAAATCATGCCTTCATATGGAATGTCCAAAGGTAAGATAAAATTGACGTTCGAATCATATCAAATCTTGGGAGATTGCGAGTGTGCCCACTAAAATGACACATATGAAAAAAATAATCTAAATTCACCTTTAATTAGAACTTATAGTCACATAATCTCAATAATATATTTTAGATCATTAATTTATTAAGTCTATAATATTTTTTTCTGACATTTAGTGTAAGTGACAAAGTATGTATTGCCCTTTATATATGTGTTGCTACAATATGGACTAATCAGCAGGGCCGACTCAACAACATTGGGGGCCTAAAGCCAAATCGTAGAGAAGGGCCCTAAAAAAAATT
The DNA here is from genome assembly GCF_019186545.1 of Solanum stenotomum. Lineage (NCBI taxonomy): Eukaryota > Viridiplantae > Streptophyta > Magnoliopsida > Solanales > Solanaceae > Solanum > Solanum stenotomum. Next base: position 22,440,742 of record NC_064289.1, on the reverse strand, counting down.
TAAAAAAATCATCCTATATAATTTTATTTAAAATCTACTTTTTTGGCCTTTTTAGATGTGAATTCATAAATTACTGTTTTATAATCGATTTGTTTTAGTAATTCTTTTTCAATTGATAATATAGCTAATCCATTCAATCTTTCTTGAGACATTGTTGATCTTAGATAAGATTTTATCAATTTTAGTTTTGAAAAACTTCTTTCGGCTGAGGCAACGGTTACAGAAATTATTAACATTATTCTATAAGCAATATATGCATTAGGAAAAAAGTCACGTCTTTTTATTTGATTGAGTATCTCCATTAGATCATTATATTCTACTTGTATTATTTCCCTTAATACTTTTAATTCAAAAAATAAATGTAAACCATCAATATCAGAATAACTATTATGTGTTAAAGAAAGTTCAAGGTTAAGACAACGTTTTTTAAATTCTCATCATCTAGTGATCTCAATTTTTTACCATTAAATAAGAAACCAAAAATATTTTCATATGCTTCAAATTGTTCAAATCTATTTTGAAGTGAAAAAATAGCTTGATCTACTACATATATAAAGTAATCAACTCTAAAAGATTCTTCAAGAGACTTTGTGATTTCATCATCAATATTTTCATCAAATCGTTTCTTTCTAAATGCTATGCGTTTCTTACGAAATTCAAGTTCTATATTCATCTCATATGCAATTTCCTTAGCAGAAATCATAGCACTCACAAATCCTTCTTCTCGATATTTTTTGAAAAAAGAAATTAGGCCTCTTAATTGATCTATGGCAACATCAATATGCGTATCCTTAGATTGTAAGCTTTTACTAATTGAATTAACCGCAAATAATATGTCATACCAAATAGTCATACCCAATAAAAATTCAAAATTTTCAAGCTCATATGTTGCTAAACAAGTAGCTTCACTTTTAGTTTTTGGATCCTCACTAACTTCTTCTAGTTTCAATAAAGCATCTCTTATTTGTGGAGCTTGGAATCTTAATGCTTTAATACTTTCAACACGACTTTTCCAGCGAGTTTGTGACAATGATTTAAGAGTTAGATTGGGTACAAAATCTTTTAAAAATTTTCACCGCTTGGTAGAAGAAGCAAATAACGTATATATACGTTGTATCACTCCAAAAAATGATACAACTTTCGTACAAGAATTAGTCATATCACAAAGTACCAAATTTAAACTATGACAACCACAAGGTGTATAAAATTTCCTAGGATTTATATCGAGAAGTCTTTTTTGCACTCCTTGATGTTTTCCCTTCATATTTGATCCATTATCATATCTCTGTCCTCTTAAATTATCAATATCAAATCCAATATTTTTTATCTCATCTATAATAACTTCAAAAAGACATTTTCCACTTGTATCATCCACTTTTAAAAATTCTAAGAAATATTCATTAATTTTTATTGGAGTAGTTGAAATATCCACACTCTGTAATATAAAAGTCATTTGTTCTTGATGGCTTGCATCCGGAGTGCAATCAAGTATGATTGAGAAATATTTTGTTTCTTTAATCTCTTTAATGATTTTATTCTTGACTTCACTTGCCAATAAGTTTATCAATTCATTTTGTATATTATGTCCAAGGTAATGATTATGAATTTCGTCGTGCTTAATTCGTCAAATATGTTCTTGCATAACTGGATCAAATTCAGCAATCATTTCAATTAGGCTTAAAAAATTACCATTACTTTGTTGATAAATCTTTTCATTTGTTCCCCTAAATGCCAAATTATTTTTCCCAAGAGTTTTGATCACAGCAATAATTCTTGACTACACATTTTTCCAGTGTACTCTATCTCTATTAATTTGTTCCTGCACATCTTTATCAATTGTTTTGTTTTTATGCAATCTCATTTCTAAATCAATCCACGCGCTCATATTAATAATATGTTCGTTCGTTACTTCATGAGCTTTGAGCTTAGCACTAAGATTTCTCCAATCATTACTACCTTCACTAGCTAGTTTATTGTTACAAACAATAGAAGTTATGCTAAATAATTTACAACAAAAACAAAAAACTTTATCCAAATCCTTAGAGTAAATTAACCATTTTCTTTCATGTTTTTCTCCGTTTGCCAATTTTTGAATATAGTGTGTTGTAGAAAAATGTCTTAAGTGTTTATCCTTTGAAAAATTTATATCAGACATTCTAATTTGTCCCTTTTCTACTAATAGATCTCTCAATTTTGTATCTATATTATTCCATTGACTTGGGTCATATATATTTTTAGGGATGCAACTATTTAAATTACTTAGGAGTTCTTGATTATTGGGAACTATGTCACATTTTTCACAACCAACTTCTTTTAGATTTTCTTCTTGGATGTTATTATCATCTAACTCAATTCGGAATTTTTATTATTTGTTATAAATCTATCAAGGGCTCCTTTTTGGGATTTATTTATTTCTTCAAGTTTTCTCTTTTTCTCTCTTTTTGTAAAACCGGAATCATATTTTCTAGTTGACATATTTAAATTGAATAAATTGTAATAATAACTAAAACAAGAATATATATGCTTATGAACTAAGAATATCAACAATAACAATTTTTAAGAAAAACTATAAATTAAAGTTAGAATAATAAAACCTGACTCCCGGATTTGATAAGTTGATATAACAATATCGAAATAGTGGTGTGTTTCTTGACACCTTCAATATAATGATTGCTTGTTGCTCTTCTTGAAATCTGAAGAAGACACCCAAAAGCAAATTTTGTTCTTTTATAACTTGTAACTTGTAAGCATTAAGCCACAGTAAATCAAAAGATTTTGTAGGAGAGAGTTCAATATTGAGAATTAAAATAATAAAATAGAGAATAACAAAGATGAGTATTAAGGTATATAATAATATATGGTTAAAGTCTTGGGAGATAAATAAGGAAGCTAGGAAATTATTCCCAAAAATTGTTCCATTCCCTAGACCCTAATTAAAACTAATGTCACTTTACCTTTTCTTTTTATTTTTTATTCTTGCACACGTTTAGTATTCCCAAAAATTGTTCCATTGCTTAATTAAAAAGTAAAAACTAACGTACTTTTACCTTTTCCTTTTTTATTTTTATTCTTGCACGTTTTTTTTCACTTCTTGCACCTTTTTTTTAAAAAAAAATTTACAAGTATATATGTAAAAAAAAAATTGAGTATATATAAGAATTTTTTTTAAAAAAACAGGGGCCCTCAAAAATATGGGGACCCCAAGCGACGACTTTAGTGGCCTAGTGATTAAGACGGCCTTGCTAATCAGAAAACCAACAACCTGTATATGATGTAATCCTAATATTAATTTTATCCCTAGAATAGTTAATGATTAGGATGTAATCTGACTACTGTTGAGATTAACGCATAGAACAACATGGTGAACTATGCTCCCAATCCATAAGGATGAGAAAAGAAGAATTGAGTAATTTGGGGAAAAATTCACCATCTTACTTCTGTACATGTATGTGTATTTATACAATGGGAAGTAACTAATCAACAACTACTTTACAGCTGGCATTCAGCTTCTAGAATCTTCAGTTACTAACAGAAATGACTAACTAATCCTAACTAACCAACTAATGATAACAAGATTAAGTTAGCTAATCTAATCTCAACACCCCCCCCCCCCTCAAGTTGGAGGTGTGGAGAACACTGACAACTTGTGGAGTGCTGCAGAATGTTTAATCCCAGTCAGTATCTTTGTCAAGATGTCCGCCAGTTGATTGTCAGAGGCTATATGATGCAATGAAATAAGGCCTGCTTGTAGAAGATTTCTCACAAAGTGACAGTCAACTTCAATATGCTTTGTTCTGTCGTGAAATACAGGATTTCTAGCAATGTGGAGGGCTGATTGACTATCACAATAGACATCAAAAGGAGTTGGTGATGGTACTGTGAGTTCCTCTAATAATCTGTTGAGCCAAACCAGTTCACCTGCAACCTTTCTTAAGGCCCTGTACTCTGCCTCAGCTGAAGATAATGATATGGTTTCTTGCTTCTTTGATTTCCAACTCAGAGGACTGTTACCTAGCAATACAATGTAACCACTTACTGACTTCCTAGAATCAGGGCAAGCAGCCCAATCAGAATCACAATAAGCTCTGACATTATAAGATTGATCATGTGACATGAAGATCCCTAAGGTAGGGTCTGTCTTGAGATATCTCAAGAGGTGAAATGCTGCCTTCAAGTGAGGCTCCCTGGGGTCTTGCATGAATTGACTAAGATGTTGTACACTATAGGATATATCCATCCTAGTGTTAGTTAGGAAATTCAACTTTCCAACAAGCTTTCTGTAAAATGCAGGATCTGAAAGTGGAGGCCCTTCCTTAGCTTGGAGCTTTATTGTAGGATCTAGTGGAGAATTACAGCTGCTCATGCTGGAAATGTTGTAGTTCTTTAATCGATCAAGGACAAACTTCCTTTGGGAAATAATGAGACCATCATCTTTGTAAAGTACCTCCATCCCAAGAAAGTAGTGCAGCCTTTCTAAATCTTTAATTTTGAACTTGTCATGCAAAAAGGTCTTAAGTTCTTTTATTTCAATTACATCTGTACCAGTCAAAAGAACATCATCTACATAAACAGCTACAAAAACAGTGGAATCTGCAGTTTTCCTGTGGAAAAGTGAATAATCATTCAGTGAGTGAGTGTAGCCTCTAGAGTATAGGACCTCAGCTAGCTTAGCATACCACTGTCGACTAGCTTGCTTCAACCCATACAATGACTTGTTCAATTTGCAGACCAATCCTGACCTGTCCACTGCCAAGCCTGGGGGAATTTCCATATACACTTCCTCATGTAGCTCTCCATGAAGGAAGGCATTATTTACATCAAGTTGATAAATGTTCCAGCCCTTCTTTACTGCTGTAGCCAACAAAGCTCTCACAGTAGTCATCTTAATCACTGGTGAAAAAGTCTTAATGTAATCAATTCCAGCTTGTTGAGTGTACCCCTTCACTACAAGTCTTGCTTTGAACCTTTCAATGGTCCCATCAGCCTTGTGTTTCACCTTATACACCCACTTGCAACCTATTGCCCTTTTACAACTTGGCAAATTCACCAAGTCCCAAGTATGATTTGAATGAAGTGCCTCAAATTCCTGTGTCATGGCTAACTGCCAGACAGGATTCATAGCAGCTTCTTCATATGAAGAAGGTTCATCATCATTGCTAATGCTTCTAACAAGAGCTTGACTCTCAGTTTCCAGAATCTCAGGTGGTATATGATGATGTTTTGAGAAAGCAGCATTTAGGGAAATATTTTCATTAGGTAATTGATGGGCTGGTTTAGTTATGGTGTTGGGCAAAATGTAGTCATGAAGGTAAGCAGGTAATCTATGTGATCTATGAGGTCTGGTAGGAACTACAGTTAACTCCCTATTATGAGGAACAATAGAAGATTGTTGAGGGAAAGATGAAAGAGGAACAGATGGTAAGTCAACTGATTGGGGTAATAAGGTGTCACCTGGTATGTTTCTTGCATCAAGTACATTATTATCAACATGTGGTACAGTATGTGAACCAATTTCAGTATTAATAGAATCAATAAAAGGCACTGAGTTTAAAACAGAAGGAAAAGAAGATACATCAGAGACAACAACAAAAGGAAATATATTTTCTTTAAAAACTACATCTCTAGAAATGTGTATTTTTCTTGTGGTCAGACTGAGAACCTTGTATCCTTTTGATCCAAATGGGTACCCTATGAAGATATGGGGTGTGGTCCTAGCTTGGAGTTTATCTCTTTGGCACTTTGGGATAGTAGGGTAGCACAAACATCCAAATGATCTCATATGGGAGTAGGATGGTTTGGAATTGTACAACAACTCATAAGGAGATTTACCTTTGATGTGGGAAGTAGGGAGTCTATTGATGATATATGTGGCACACAGAACACACTCTCCCCAGTATTTCAGTGGTAGTTTGGATTGGAAAAGAAGTGCTCTGGTAGTTTCTAGTAGATATTTATGTTTTCTTTCAACCACACCATTTTGTTGTGGTGTGTAGGGACATGTTCTCTCATGAATGATCCCTTTGGATTTAAGAAAGGATGATGTTTCTGTGTTAATGAACTCAAGTCCATTATCAGTTCTTATGGACTTTACTTTGGTGTCAAACTGATTTTCAATCATGGATATAAAAGTCTTGATTACTCCTAGGGTATTACTCTTACAGGTCAGAAGTTGAGTCCAAGTACATCTGCTGTAGTCATCAACTAGGGTAAGGAAATATTTATGATTGTCATGAGTCACTGTATGATAAGGACCCCAAAGATCAACATGCAGCAGTTGGAATATTTTGGTGGAAGTATTGGTACTCTGGTGAAATGGCAACCTTATTTGTCTTGCCATTGGACAAATATTACATAAAAAAGGTTGTTTAGTGGGGAAGTTATTAGGTATGGATCTTATTTCCCTCATTTTTACAAAAGGTACGTGTCCAAGTCTATTATGCCACAACACATTCATATCACAAGTAAGAGACATACAAGAAGCTGAAACATAAGATTGATTCATGTCTTTTGGAATAGAATTCTGCATAGTGGATTTGTGTAAACACTTATTCTTCCTAGATATGCTATCTATATTGGAAAGATGATTACATTGAGTAGCAGTACAAGAATTTGAACTGTAAGTAAGAACACTTGAAGCAGCATGAGCAGGAACAGCACACTTCATATCAGAATGATTGTTGTTCTTCACACATTTGGGACAGAGAAAATATAATCCATTTCTGACTTTACCAATTTCCAGAGGCCTCCTCATTGAAGGGGCCTGTAGAATGCATGAAGTTTCAGTAAGGGTCTGTTTGAAAGGACACAATGGAATTGGGAATTGGTGTAATTGGTGTAATTACTCTCTTTGTCCTGTTTGGTAGACCAAGTAATTACATGGTAAGAGGGGAATTGGGTGTAATTGAAGGGGTGTAATTACACTCTTCAATTCCTTTGGGAGGGTAAGGAATTGAGTGTAATTACACCATGTAATTACATGAATTTTTTAATACTATCTTTTTTAATATATTTTTATTTGAAACACCAAAAGGTCACTTCTTTCTTTTTGTCTGGACATTTCCATTTCTTTCAACGGCACAAGAACAAACCTTGTGCATCTTCTTTCAAAGTTAGACTTCTTTCTGATTCATTTTACTTTCAAATTTTGATGTCTAGGTAGATTATGTATGAGTTTGATCTTTGTATTTTTTCCTATTAGTTCTTGAGATTAAAATAAATATGAGAATTAATTTTTTTTCTTTAATTTTTTATAATAAATTGGAACTGGATTTGGTGTCTAAAGTCAAATTTGTATTCATTAATTAATTTAAGTAGTAATATTATTTACTTAAAATCTAATTTATTTTAAAATTTAACTGTGTAATTACTCTGTGGCATCCAAACAGGACATGAGTAATTACAGTGTAATTACACTGTGGCAACCAAACATGCCAATGTAATTACTAGACAGTGTAATTACTAGGCTGGTAATTACTACCCTAGTAATTACACCAATTCCAATTACCAGGTGGCTTTCCAAACAGACCCTAAAGGATATAACACTTTTAGGCAAAGTCATGGAAAGACACTGAATGGATATAAGATTGTACTTAAAAGAGGGCACATACAGTACTCTATGCAATACAATGTTTGATGCAATTATCACAGTCCCAATTTGAGTGACTTTCACCTTATAGCCATTTGGTAAAGTGATCAGTAAAGGATAGGGAAGGTATGTAATGTCGGTTAAGGATTTTATATCAAAAGTCATGTGGTTTGAGGCGCCTGAGTCTAGAATCCAAGAATCAACTTTGTTTTTGAAACATTTGCAAGATAATTTTCCAAAATCAATAGAAGAAGTGCAAACTATCATACCTGCAAAGTTCACATTGCCATTTACATGATCCATGTTTGAAGCATTATCCCCGCGACTCTCTGATTGGAAATGTTGCAGTAGATTCACAAACTGCTCATATTGTTCTCTTGTCAGCTTGGGACTCTGTGTATCATGTGTACCAGCATGTTCCTCACATCCATTCGTCATCACATTGGATGAGAAACCATGCACATCATTCATAGGACCTTTGCCTTTGGTATTCCTGAAATTCTGATTGTTACTGCGATATCCATTTTGAGAATTCTGATTGTTGTTTGATTGTTGAGGATTGGCTTGTGGGTATCCGTGAAGTTTATAGCATCTGTCCCTAGTATGGCCTGTCTTCCTGCAGTAGTCACATACTAGACGACCCCTATTTCCATTATAAGTAGTTGTCTGAGAGTAGTTGGTTCTAAAATTGTTGTTACCTGCTGCATTTTGACGAGGCTGTCTAGAGGTACTGGCTCCTCCTGAACTACTAGCATTGAATGAGCCTGATTCCATCATCATTTTTCCAGAATTACCTGCATTAAGAGCAGTAGACTCCATGAACAGCTGAGTGTTAGGCTTGATTTCTCGCTGTTTTTCATCCTGCACTAACAGTGAAAAAGTTTGTGCAAGCGATGGTAGCGGGTTCATCATAAGGATGTTTCCTCGAACTGCAGTATAAGTCTCGTTCAGTCCCATAAGGAATTGAATTAATCTTCTCTCTTGTTCTGCTCTGAAAACACTCTCCTTTGCTCCACAACTGCAGTTGCATTTACACTGAGTTTTAACATGTAGAGTGCTTAATTCCTCCCACAATCTCTTCATCCTAGTATAGTACGTTGTGATATCTGATGTTCCTTGAGACAAATCATTTATCTCCCTTTGAATCTGGTAGAGTTTTGCTCCATTTGTTTGATCATATCAATCTTCCAATTCTCTCCATAATTCGAACGAATCATTCACATACTCCACACTATCTGCAATTTCCTTAACAAGCGAGTTCAAAATCCAAGAGGTAACAATGTTATCACACCTTTCCCATTGACGATATTGAGGCGTCTCCAGATCTGGCCTCTTGCACTCTCCATTAACAAAACCGAGTTTATTCTTCACTGAGAGGGCTCTGTAAACACCTCTCTTCCATGACCTAAATCCTGTTCCATCGAAAGGAATTGGTACCAATGCTGCACCTGGATTATCAGAGGGATGCATGTACAAGGAAGAGTTGGCATTTTCAATCCCAATACCATTAGGATTTCTACCAGTATCACTCGATTCCTCACCATTATCATTCGCCATCATAGATCAGCAATTCAACAAGAAGAAAAAAAATGAAAAACACACACAGAAGAAAAACAACGTATCCGCAATGTACTGCGTGTGAGTGGATGAATCACGAAGTTATCGATCAATTTGAGCCTGACTCTGATACCATGTTGAGATTAATGCATAGAACAACACAGTGAACTATGCTCCCAATCCATAAGGATGAGAAAAGAAGAATTGAGTAATTTGGGGAAAAATTCATCATCTTACTTCTGTACAAGTATGTGTATTTATACAATGGGAAGTAACTAATCAACAACTACTTTACAGCTGGCATTCAGCTTCTAGAATCTTCAGTTACTAACAGAAATGACTAACTAATCCTAACTAACCAACTAATGATAACAAGATTAAGTTAGCTAATCTAATCTCAACAACTACTATAATATTATAGATAGTTGTAGCATAAGAACCACTTATATGTGCATTAATTGTCTAAGAAGAGAAACGTAAAGTGTTGTATCTTTTTATATTCGATATTATTCGATATTTTTCTTCACTATCAAATATAGTATCACTTATAGAATTTTAGTATCTGCATAATTCAATGATCCCTTAATGTATTATCATAGGAAGCTCATGATTGATTCACACAATCTATTGCAATTCGAAGAGTGCAATGGCAGTCGTCCATTCATATACATTATAGTAATTAATATGTAAAGATCGAGTGATGGTGAAATAAATATTTTTTTTCACTAAAAAAAGTTAATTAATAATTAATAAATGCACCAGAAAACATCTTTTAGTTTCCAACTACTATAAATTAATTAAGAAATGAACCACAAAACATCTATTACTTTTAAACTACTATAAATTATTTATTCAACAATTGCACCACAAAACATCTATTACTTTCCAACTACTATAAATTATTTATTCAATAATTTCATGACTAAAATTTTCCTGATGGAGATGGGCAAGAGAAGACATTATATTATGTAGCTTTCTAATGGTTTAATTTGAAAAAATTTGCAGTGAAATTTTTTAAAACGTGACCCACGTTATGTTTGTTGTAAAATGACTTCATAACTAACCTAAATACATGGATTTAATTTTCTTGAATAAGAATATTAATTTATTCTTTTAAAAAATATAATTAAAAATTTACATGCATATTTCATTCTTAAGGCTTCAAAATTATTCAATGGTAATATGTATAAATAAATAATTGAGTATGTTTTTTTTTAATTAATTGAGTATGTATTTATTGTTAGTAGTAATTGAATTTTTTTTAATGCAATTAAATTTGTAGTTACTTTCTACTTGTTAATTTGTCTAATTCACTTCAATTTGAATGATCAATCATATTTTAAAATTTCTTTGTAAGATTGTCTTCTATTCTTTCAGATGTTTTTAGACATTTCAAGCTCAAATTAATTAGGTTATCATATAATTGAATTTAGAAATGCATTGTCTTACCTTTGAATGCCTTCTAAAGCGGAACAATCACTATGATTTAGACCTACTTTTGTAATTAAATGTAATACAAAATATATACAAATAAAAATGATACTCTAATTGCTATACTCAATCAAGTAAAGTCTCAATTTTATTTTATTTAATATTCCTACTCCTTCTAGAATATTTTGAATATGAGTTTTATAATAATTTATTCAATTGTAAAAATTTCAAACATAAGATACACACGTTTGTTATTTATAGCGTTATATAACGTATAATATATAATTTATATATGCCTATTTGTGTCTTACCAATTATTACAAGAAATTTTAAATTGACAAAGAAGAAGATGAATAAAACACGTAAGAGTGATGACAAAAAATGAATAAAGTTATCTCAGGAACATAGTGCTGTGAAAGCTCTATCTTATCAATTTTAGACATGATTGTCTAAAAAGTTATATATGACAATGTCATTTTATATGAGAGTTTATTTATACATTTTTGAAAAAATCACTATAACTTGAAAAAAATATAATAGCATAAATATAAATATCACTACATCAATAATGAAAAATATGATTTAAAGCAAAAATGGTTTTTCCAAAGAAAAAAATTAATACCTAGGACGTATGCTTTTACACCCAGGACTTACATTTTTTATGCCCCAAATTCTAGGACTTACTTTCTATTGATCTACACATTATATTTGCGTCCCGAAGCGTTTTTTATACGCCTCGTCCCAAGACTCGCCCCAAAAATATTTTTAAAAATAATGTTCAGAAGTATAGCTTTATAATATGACCATTTTGACCCTTTTTTCTATACCAAAACTCGAACTCAGTTGTAGTTGAGAGTTTCACGATTTGTTCATTTTGGTGATCAATTTTTAAAATCGGTGTCTCTTTTAGAAGTATAGCTTTAACAAAAGGCTCTTTTGATCCTTTTCTCATACTAAAACTCGAATTCAAGACCTTTGACTATGAGGCAAGACATTTAAAGTTTTGTTTGGACATACACTTTAAATTTTTTAAGTTTTATTTTCCTCATAAACCTGAAAACTTCATGAGTTGTGAAAACTATCATATTTCCACATTCTTATAGATCTTATTAAATGAGTAAACTATAGTGTTTATAAATAAGATATCAAAATTTCCTAAATCACAGTCCTAATAAATCCATATCTCCTTGTTCCTTTTATAGATAGAAAAATTACTTGGATGAGTACTTTTCAATAAATAATAACTGATTTTAACTTTATTTCTTACCATTTATAGCAATATATAGTAATATATACTAATAAATTTGTATTATGCATTAAAAATGAATTATGCATGCAATATAGATGTATTATAAGTGCTTTCAAATATATTATGCTTGTTTGATAAGGAATTGACACAATGTATTATAAGTGTATTAAAATATGCACTACAAAAAAATACTCAATTTATGGGGGTTAATTTGTCAATTTGAGGCAGTTTTTGACTCTCACAATAAGAATTGCGGTGGTTTTAAAAAACGCTACAATTACCTTTGCCACGAGCATATTTGTGGCGGTTTTGAGAAACCTTCATGACGATCGCCACAAAATTACTTTTTAATTTGTGGAGGTTTTTTTAAATCAATTTGTGACAGTTTATAACCTCCACCATATTCTTTTAATATTTTTTAAAAAATATGTTTGCATGGATTTAAAATTGCCCCAAAATGATATGAATATTCACAAAATCTAATTTGTGGAGGTTTGTGACCGCCACAAATTGTTAAATTTCTATAAAAAAAAAAAAACATATTTTACATCAAGCCTTTGTAATAATACATATAAATACTTTCTAAATATTTAATGTAAATCATATTACATTATACAAATCTGTAATAAAAACTCATGTATAGCAACTTGAGTGTTACAACTTAAAATATAAAATAGTTCCATATCCAAAAAAATATTAAAAAGAAGTACTATGCAGTTCTTTGGTGACTTGAATTGGTGCTATTACTTTTTTTTTCAAGGTGAAGTAAGCTCGATCTTCATCATCACTAGGTTGAAAGCTTCAAAACCATAAATAATTTATACGTAATTAGATAAACAAATACTGATATATATATCCTGAAATATATAAAAGTATGGCTACATTAAGTTTAACAACTTACATAGTACATATTTATTTTCAAATAAAAAAAATATAAATCTCAAATTTTAGTGTGAATTCTAAAATTCATGTGATAGAGAATTACCTTTTTATTCACAAAAATATTATGATCAAATCCGCATGTTGTACACACTTATTGCTCTGAAAATCACTTCATAAAACCTACAAAGAAAGTCAATTAAAAAAATTTATACATGCACACACAAAATTCTGATTGAACAAAAGAACAAACTAAGTAAAAAAAAAAACAAAAAGGGAGAGAGCATTTTAAGAGTTACCGAATTGTGGAAGTGGGGAAGTGGGACAGAAATGTGGAAGTTTATTTTGTAGTGGGAAGGGGAAATTTGTATTTGTTTTGGTTTCAAATTATTTTGGGAGGGAATTTTAGGCCTTAGAAATTTTTAATTTTGTGGGAAAAAAGGTAAGCCTTCTAGGATTTTGGTTAGAGTAATTACGTTAAAAGTTTCCTTATAGCTACTAATAACTAGTAATTAGTAATTAAAATATTTTATCTTGAAAATCAAATATTATAAGAGCTTAAATAAAATAAAATGCACACACACATAAATATAATAAATATAACAATTGATAAGACATCTATATTTTATTTTAAAATACATAAATTTACTCAAAGAAATAAAAACTAAAAGTAGAATTCAAATTATATTTAACTCATTAACGTAAAATGATCTAGCAAAAATCAGACTTAGTAATTAGTGCAATTAATAGGTAGTAGTTACATAGTTTAGTAATTGCACAATATAGTTATTACAATTATTTATTTTTATCAGATATAATTGTAAATGTATTGTTATATTGCACAAGTATAATTACACATTTAGACTAAATTTTCAAAATAAATTTTGTTGTCAAAATTTAATATAAAGTAGTAATGTATAAAAATAAAGCACTAAAAAGAAGTTGAATAGACAAAGTAGAAAAGGAATATTTTGATAGTACGTTAATAATAATAATAATAATAATAATAATAATAATAATAATAATAATCTATATATATAAAGTATAGAAAGAGAACGATGTATATTTGTGTCATTGTGTATACATATATTGTGTTAGTTAAATTTTATTACTATTTGTCATAAATCATAAAATATGAATATTTTATAATATATCAAAAATAAAAGATCTATAAAAAGGATATATTTTCTAAAATTAATGAATTTACAAATTTATGGGAGTTAATAATCGCCACGAATTATGAAATTGTGGCGATTTCCAAACCTCCTCAATATAATTGTCACAAAAAAATTTATTTAGTAGGGTTTAAAACAAACGTCACAAAATAAAGTAATAGAAGAGGTTTTAAAACTTCCACAAATAAACTGCTACAAATTGAGCATTTTTTTGTAGTGATGTGATAAATGTATTATCCATCAATAAACCTTATATTATGTGTTTTATAAACTGTTTTCTCTTTTAAAGCTTTATTATAAGTGTTGAAGTAAAAAATATGTTATTGCTACAAATGTAAATATTTTCTTAATATAACATATTTATGTAAGTTTTCCTCATAAATAAATGTTAGTTATTAACTTTCAAATACACATAATTTTGTATAAGCTCACTAGCCAACAATAGTAATAACTAACTATTTTTTAATTTAATCCACTCACTTGGTACGAATAATTTCTTCACGCCGAGTATGATTTTTTTTTTACAAAATTTAAAATGATTAGTCTTTTTTTTTTTTACAAAATATAAGCTTATGGGTCCAGTTTATATTTTAAAAAAATAAATAAATTAAGACTATGATTTAAAATCTCAAATTATGTATTGAAATTTGAAATCATGATCCCAAATTACATATTCAAATCCTGATTGAATTCATAACTTCATATTGCATGTCGAAACGCAACATAAATCTCGATGTTCGTATCATATCAAATCTAGGGATGATTGTGCAGTGCTCCCCACTAAATTCATATGAAAAAGAATTAAAATGTTAAATTACCTTTCATTAGAACTTATAATCACATAATATCTAAAATATATTTAAGTCCATAATTATTATTTTTTTTATTTTTTTAAACATGAAGAAACATAACTTTATTCATCAAAATTGCGAGTACAATTATGTTTCTCCCTTGATTCTACTTTCCTAAGAATTTTAGTGAGAAAATGATCAAAATGGTCCTTAATGTATTGGGGTTGCTTTATTTTGGTCCTTAATATATTTTAAGTGATTGAAATAGTCCTTCATGTATGATAGAATGTGTTCAATTTAGTCTTTTACCCTAAACTTAACAATTTATCCTCAAAAACTGTTAAATATAACGGTGGAGCCCACATAACTTACAAAATCCACCATTTTTACCATCTTTATTAGCTCAAATAAATAGTTTCATGAATTCTAAAACACCATTATATTTCTCACAACTAACCAAACAATTACAAAATAATTATTGTAAAAAGGTTGAATGAAATGAATTATGAAGAATTTAATTTATTGGTAGAACGCATGCTGCTATTGGCAACATGAGTGCTGCTACTGGCACTGGTATTCTTGGATATTACTAGTGCTTCTCAAGAATAATTATCTAACCACTCATATTATAACTTGAGTGCTGCTATTGGTAAGAGTATTCTTGGATTATGCGCTGTACTTTCAAATGGATTGGCCATTGTTGGGGCAATTGTTGTTGATTCTTATTTGGGTCGGTTTAGTGTTGTTGCCTTTGGATCCATCTCCACTCTTATTGACCATCAAATTCTTGACTAATCATTTCATTCAATTTTTTTATATAATTATTTTGTAATTGTGTAGTTAGATGTTAGAGAAAATTGTGTTTTAGAATTCATGAAACTCTTTAAAAATGGTAGATTTTGTAAGTTATGTAGGCCCCACCGTTATATTTAATAGTTTTTGGGGGGTAAATTGTTAATTTTAGGGTAAAAGACTAAATGGAACACATTTTGTCATACATGAAGGACTATTTCAATCACCTAAAATATATTAAGGACCAATATAAAGCAACCCCAATACATCAAGGACCATTTTGATCATTTTCTCGAATTTTAGTCCATAAATTTTTTTAAGTCTATAGTATATTTTTTTTCTTTTTTTAACGTTTAGTGTAAGTGACAAAGGGTGTCTTGCCCTTTATATATGCGTTGCTACATAATGGACTGATCAGAAAACCAACAACCTGTGTATGATGTATTACTTAATCACTCCAATTCTTCTTTCTCTCGTTTTTGTTATCACTTTGAGATATTTCTATCCATCAAAAACAAAATTACCACTTCCTCCAGGTCCATTTTCATGGCCATTTATTGGAAATCTTTTCCAAGTTGGTAGAAAACGTCCTCATGCTTCTCTAGCAAAGCTAGCTCAATCTCACGGTCCTGATTTAATGTCCATAAGGTTTGGCACACGTCTCGTGGTCGTAGCCTCATCCCCTGCAGCTGCTGCAGAGGTACTTAAAACACATGATCGTATGCTTTCTGGTCGTTTCGTTTCTCATCCCATCCGAGTTGAGGGATCGAAACTTCACAATGTGTCAACTGCTTTTTTAGAAGAGTGTGATGAGAATTGGAAAAACGTTCGAACTATATACAGGGGAGCCCTGTTCTCTAACAAAGCATTGGAATCACAAGTAAGTTTAAGGGAGATGAAAATCAGGGAAATGATGCAATATTTAGATACTAAAAAGGGACAAGTGATTAAAATAAAGTTTGTGGTTTTTGTGACAGCGTTAAATGTGTTGGGTAATTTACTTCTTTCAGTAGATTTAATTGATTATGAAGGAAAGGGAATTGGTGCAAGACTAAGTGAGTACTTGCGTAAATTTACAGAGGCGGGTAATATACTGGAATTATCAGATTTGTATCCTGTTTTGGGTATTTTCTATACGGATTTCCAGGGGACTTACAAGAAACTTATGGGTATGTTTGATATTATGTGCGCTGTTTGGGGAGACATTGTTCAGGACAAAATAAAAAGAGATAGTTTGGATGCTGTAGATTTTGTAGATGCTTTGGTTAAAAATGGTTTCACTGATAAACATGTCAATGCATTGCTTGTGGTACGTCACTCAACTGATAATTATTATTTGAGACATTCACTTTTTTCAATAAAGAAAATGACTTAACGTATTTAATAATTATTTTCTAGTTCTTTGATCTTTCAGGAAATATTTGGAGCTGGAACAGAATCTACGACTGCTACGAGTGAATGGATGCTTGTAGAACTCCTTAGAAATCCACAAGCCTTACAAAAACTCCGTGATGAAATATCACAAGTAGTAGGAGGAGGTAAGGGCATTATAAAGGAATCCGATTTGCCAAGCTTACCATACTTGGACGCTTGTTTTAAAGAGACACTAAGGTTGCATCCTCCTGGACCGTTGTTGCTCCCTCACCGTGCAGTGCAAACATGTGAAGTCATGGGGTATAGAATTCCCAGAAATACTCAAGTGTTGGTCAATATGTGGGCAATTGCAAGGGATTCTAAGATTTGGGACGATCCTTCGAGCTTCAAACCTGAAAGATTTATCAATTCAAAATTCGACAACAAAGGGCAAAAGTTTGAGTATCTTCCTTTTGGTTCGGGGAGAAGAATATGTGCTGGAGAACCCTTGGCATCAAGGTTTATTCCGTTAGCTGTCGCTTCATTGATCCATAAGTTCGATTGGATTCTGCCAAATGAAATGGATCCCGCTAAGATTAACATGGATGAGGTATTGGATGTCACCATGTTTAAGAAAGATTCACTTTTTGTTATTCCTAAATTGCGGAATGTGTGAGGGATCGAGAGAAGCAGATCGATGATCTTGTTGTAAAATATCAATTATTACTATATTGATGTTCATGTTGTATGTCTATTAATTGTGATGTAGTGTGTCAAATTTAAGTCGTTTAATTGTCTCTAAATAACTTTCAAGATATTAACTTCTTGTGGTAATGAAGTTGTTATTTCTCTTCTTTTCAATCTTTCATACAACAAAAGAGAACATATATTATACGAACTAATAGCCTTACTCTACCACTGAGTTAAATGGAATACAATATTAGTGTCCTTAGCAAGTAAGTGAATTGAAATTTTTCTTCTTCTTTTTTATAATCAAAGGAATCCAGAGGTGGGAAAAATGGGCTTAACTAGATTTGAACTAATCTAAACTATATATATGTAAGAAAAATCCAAATTAATGTTGAACTCTAAGCCAGACACAAAATGGAACAACAACATTCAAAAGCTAAAGAGGAAGACAGCAAAATTAGCTGAAGACTGAAGTGTTGAAGGAGACCAAACCACCCAACTCAGCTGACACGAAGGGTGTGTTTGGTATGGAGGAAAACATTTTTCGGAAACTGATTTCCAATTTTCTCATGTTTGGTTGGGTAAAATGTTTTCCAAATCAACTCATTTTCCTTGTGGTGATTTTTCAAAATTACCATTCTTTCAGATTTCGATCCCCAGATAAATATGCATGTATTTGACACGTTCATATACATGTATCTAGAATATATAGGGTCAAAACTAGGTGTAATTTATCCCAGATACATTGTATCCGAGTGAATTCGCAGGTATCTGGGATACAATGACTCTCTTGCTTGCCTCTCTCCTATCCCATTCTCATCTCTCCTTATGTATCTGTATGTCCAAATGCATTTTGAATATATTAATTAGGTATCCTAGATACATGTATCTAGTATGATTCACATTTATCTGGGATATAATGACTCTATGACTCGCTCGCCTCTCCTCTCACCCCTCTCTTGTTCGCATCTTTCCCTCTCATTTGCTTCTCTCCATATATATTTGTATTTAAAAGTGTATCTGATACTAGAAATATAAGTATCTAGGTATATTTGATTTGAAATCTAATATGAGATTATTAATTAGTGAGATAATACGTAATTATTTTAAACTATAGAAAAAAATAATAAATATTATAGAAATATTTGTATAATTAGATAGTTTTTCCTTAATTATTTCCACTCCAATTTATGGCCCACGACTTGTCTTGGCCTATGAAGGACTAAATGATTCACAATCCCTAGTGTAAGTCGCAATCAACTTGATGCACTTTGTCTGACTAATGAGTATGGGACCTAATTAGGGGTGGTTGGCGCCTATATACCACTTCAAACGCTCTTTGTTTGGTTTCCGAATTTCAAGTGGTATTGTTCCACTATTCTGCCCATGGTAACCAATGTGCTCAATCTTGTTCAGTTCCATCCAAGCTCGGTTTTGTTTGAATCTTCATGGAAGAAGAAGAAGCGGTTCACCAGCCACTACATCTGTAGAATGCAAATATCATACATAAACTTTGGGCTTAAGTCATCAGCGATCCCTTAAAGTTGTCTACATAATTCACTTAGACACCTCAACTAAGACTAGTACCTATTGAACACTTTTACCAATTCAAAAATTGTTCCTATTAGGCATTTTTTGATAATCAACAAAATATATGAAGAGTGTGTGATACACTTGCGATGATGTGGCAAAACGGCTAATTAAAAAATAACATGTGGCATTGGCTCCAAAAATTATAAAAAAAATAATTTTGTTTAAAATTATTTCAAACACTTTTTATATCTAATTTTTTTAAAAAGAAAAAGAAAAAAATGAAAATGTCAACCTATTCTACCCAATCCCACCCCTACCCAACCCCCTTTCATCTTCATCTTCTTCCCAAAATGCATTCTTTCTCAAATCACAAAATCTAATTCTTTTCAAATAACTTGAAGATTAGCTTTTAAAAAAGATATATATACATTTTCATACTAAGAGTGAAGAAGAAAGAAAATTTTGCTGGCGATTATTCATTTCTACATCGATGATAAAATGAAATTGATAGCTCAAAAATTAATTTTTTCAAATTTTTGAATGTCATTTTTGATAAATTTAATGGGTTTATATATGAATTTGAGTAAAAATCTTTGTTCGAAAATTGTGATAAATAAATATCGGCTAACCTTTTTTATAGGTAAAAATCATTTATCTTCTTTCTTCTTCTTCATATTTGTTCCTTATTTTTATAAGATTTGAAATAAATCATACGAAAGAAAGTCTTACTTTCTTTCAAATTTGAATCTTCATTGTTGATTTTCATTTATCTTCATATTTGGAAGAAATAATATTCCTTTTTTTATAAAAAAAAAAAGAAAAACAATGTTGGAGCTAAAATGAAGAAAGTTTTACAAACTAAAGTATGAAGAAGATGATAGGTAGGGAGTGGGGTCCTTTTCTTTTTAGAAAAAAGTATAAATGAAAGAAGAAAAATGTTTTTGAGTTAATTATAATGCCAAGTGTTGATAAAAGAAGAAAAAATTCAAAAAAATTCAAAAAGACACTATTTTGAATCTTTTCACGCGTTTCAGGGAAGTGCAAAACACATTTTTTGTCATATCAACATTTTGTGTTTAATATGTACATGTTTTGAAACAATTAAGGTGTTCAATAGGTACAAGTCTTAGTTGAGGTGTCTAAGTGAATTATGCGGACAACTTTAAGGGGCGGTCAATGGCTTAAGCCTAAACTTTGTAGAGATATAATGCATGACCTGTATATACTTAGCATTATTATAAAGATCAAATTCTTCTAGAAAGATGATTAGTTTTGTACAAAAATACAAAATTGGTTACACCAGCAGTAGCACCTGATTAGGTCTGTTAGTAACTTTCTTTATTGTACATTTGAGAGAGAAGAATGAATATACCGAAAACAATTAGCAAATCCTAGCTTCCATTGCTTTGATTTCTTACATGAAATTAACCAAGGCACTTTCTGTAAATTGACCTGTGAAAACAACTAAGTTATTTTTCATACTTTCATAAGGGTTTCTTAAAATTGTTGAACTTATTGCTCTTCAGTAAAAGACTCTATAATAAACAAAATTGTATGTGAATTTGTTGATAAATGTTTATCCACACCGTGTATTTGCACTAAACCACGTAAATTTACTATATTTAAGTTTGTTTTGGTACTTTTCTTCTATCTCCAATAATTTGAATTTCCTTCGATTTCTTGGTGACTTTCACTTTCCCTTTTTCTTTCTCACAATCCAAATTAGGAGATTTAAGCAAAATGTTAGGTAAATCATTCCCAACAATTATTGCTCTGCTGCAATACCATTTGGCTGTAGCAGCGCAACAAATGACAAAGATCCAACTCACGAGTGCATGTATATATTTAAATTTATCTTTCTGATTATTGTTCTATGCTCCATCACTTTATTAATTTGTCACATCTTATTTCTTTCATGCGGAGGATGTCAGAATTCTCTAGCTCTATCATAGTGGGGTTAATTGGGTTACTATTTCCAAATTATAATGTACATGACCATTTATATCTCGTTGATTTGTTTCCATGGTATCATCATTTCAATTATATATATCATAATAAGAAATATTGCTTTACTTCAATTTATTATCTGATTTTAACTTGATACAAAGTTTAAGAAAATAAAGAAGATTTTTAAATATGTAGTATATAATATATGTAAGAAATAATTTTTAATTTTGTAATCTTAAACATATTATGTGAAAAATTAAAATTGAAAAGTTGTCCAAAATAAAATGTGACATTCTTTTTAAATAGATCGGAAAAGGAAAAAAAACAGACAAATTAAAATAGAGGGAGCATGCATATTATTTGTTGCAATCAAGCAATGTCCTACTGATCTAATAAAAATATTATACTTGTATTAGTTGGGCAAAAAAGTCAGTGATGACATATTGTTGTTTGCCATTATATTGCCTGAACTTTTATGCAAAATTCGACTTAAAATTAATTATAAACCAAATAATTGTGAATGTGTTTATAACTTTGGAGGCCGTGGAAGAAAAACAAAAGATTTGTGTGATCAGTCGGCATGTCATTTGCAATAAAAAGTATAATTTACATAAATCTCATAGTGTTAAGATTTAATTATATTATTTTTCTATAATTTTTAAATTACAAGAATCTTTTAAAAAATTATGAATTTCGGATATACCACTAAACATCGGGATACATAGGGGAGGGATGTATCCGAGAGGGGAGTGATGTATCATAGAGGGGATAAGACATCTGGATACATAGAGGAGAGATGTATCTGAGAGGGGATGGATGTATCCGAGAGAGGAATGGGATATATCAGAGAGTGGAGGGATGTATTCGAGAGGGAGATAGGGATGCATCAACGAGAAAGGAGAGATGTATCCAAGAGGGGATTTTTGAAAAATAAATTAAATGGTATAAAATTTAGCGATAATGACAAAATAAGATGTGTATTTAGGTAACTTTTCCTAATAAAAATGGATGGAACGTTATCAAAAATAAGAAATGGGCAAACTTTTGTACACTTTTGAATATTTATGTACCCGTTCTGATTTTCAGAGATTATCTTGTACTTAAGATTTTGGGGCTCGAAGGAACTGAGGAATTTTCATTTTCATCCTTTTTTTCAACTAATTAACTATTATGGAAAATAATTTTGGTAACTTACTTTTACTTTCTAGCTGATTGGCTAAAACATTATAATCTTAGGAGTGTGCACGGGTAAAGGATGCTTAATTAATTAACATATGATTTTTTGTTAATTGCTTAGTATAATATTGATTTGATATTGGTTCAACTATCTTTTTACTTATAATTTGAGGTTGCATACTCATATTTAGTTTAGAAGAGTGGTTGCGTTCATTTTCTATTTATGAATTTTGAAAGATACATGTTTTTAAAAATATTTATTTTCTGTAGACAATCAAAGGCGTGATCGATTGAAAAATTTTAACAAAAAAGTGTGTACATTTTATTAAATTTCATAGAAATAAATAAGTAGAAAATTATTTAATTGTAATTTATTTTAATAATTATGCTTTAATATACTTATAAATATACCTTATAGGGGTGTAAATACATGATTTTCATAATATAAAACATATAAACATTTGACTTCAAACTATAGAAAATATATTTGAAACAAAATCATATATATTAGTAAAAATAATGCATGCATCAACTCTGTGTATTAATAATATCTTGTTTAGTACACTTTTTATGTTATCTATATTACACTCTATTATGTATTAAGGTGTGTATTGTTAATACCATGGATTTGTAGATATTACCAGATTAGTAATGTAAACGATTTAATGCATGCATTAGCATGATTAAAAACTCAATTATCCTTCAAAACCTTTCTCACATCTTTTCCATCATAATTGTGGAAGATAACTTTGTAAATAAATATTCAATGCATACTATTCTTAATACACCAAACCAAAAAATATATAAGAAATAATCTATGTATAATTAATGTAAGCATAACTAATACAAGCATTACTAACGCAAACATTACTTATCTACTCTATTTAACATTATTGTTATGCATTCTATCAAACAACTTTTTAAGACTGTTTTTGTAAGTTATCCCATAACCCATAATGATTTTGTCTCTTTTAGGGATGGCAATGGGGCTGAGCAGGGCGGATTTGAATTTAGTTGAGGCTCCAATGTGGGCTTCGGACATCGGATAGAAATAAAAAAAAGACTTAATCATCTATCAACCCACCCCACCCCGCACTAATTTAGGAAAAGAATATTTTAACCTTGCCCCGCATCCCTGCACCCGTGTAGGCTAAAACCCGCCCTGCCCCGCCCCATTACCATCCATAGTCTCTTTACACGAATTCCAACTTGACATAGACAATATGGGTCCTATATATGTACTCACCAGAAACTTAAATTCAAAGAAAGAAAAATGAAGAATGATTAAAAGAGGACATGAATCAGACAATTTGCACTAGTGTTACAAGAGATATATTCGTATCTTGCAGTAACGCATTTTGGAGCATATCTTCTTTTTTTTTCAATAGCTTTCTAGAGACTAATATTTTTGTTAATGTTATGTTATTTTATATTTTTCAAAGATTTTGTATTTCCTAATTCATATTGTTCATTAGGTGAAGGGTCGAGCTCTGCATATAGTAATGAAAACCTTGTAGAGGTGTACATGACTGGGTTGGTTCAGATTTTTTAAATATCAAACCAAATTATTTGTGTAAAATTTTTAAATTTATAAACCAAACCAAACTAATAAAATTCGGATTTTTTTGGGTTTTTCAACCTTGGGTTGATTCGGGTTTTTCAAATACCAAACCAAACCATCGTGTCGAATTTTTAAATTTATAAATCAAACCAAACTAATAAACCTCGGATTTTTTCAGATTTTTGGATTTTTTTGGGTAAAGTTTGCATACAAACATATAATTAACTTGTGCTCCAAATATTTCTTTAGTCCAACCAAAATACAATTATCTAAGGTGTTTCTTAAAAAAAATAACACAAAATATGAGATGAGTACTGATGACACAAAAATATTCAATAAAAAATAATAATGAAATTATCATATAAAATAAATATTTCAAAGTCATAATGAAAATGATCATAATTTAAAAGTACTAAATCATGCTAAAATAAGTTTAATAAGTATTAGTTACATTACTAAATATCTAAGGAAAATTAAAATTAGATTATGTATTTTAATTGTCTAAACCAATGGAAAACTAAAGAACAAATATTCAATATTATTGTCATTCTTAGTGTTGAATTGATTTTCTTTTTGCATTAGTATTAATTTGATTTTGATTTAAGTTTTATTATAATTATCAACATCTATGAACTATAATCTTTATTGGACCATTCCGAATTCTAAGTTTTAAACTTGAAATAATATATTAAAAGATAAAAACTATGAAATAGTATAAGAAATATTTTAAAATTATATAAAAGTAAATATTTTTATGTATAAAATAAAATTTTAAAATTACATATATAATGCCGGGTTGGTTTGGTCTCGGGTTGGTTTGTTTTTAGTTAAAACCAAACTAACCCAGATATAGTCGGGTTTTTTTCTAATACCAAATCGCTAGTCGGGTTTTTTTCCGATTTGACTCGATTTGCGGTTTGGTTCGATTTTCGGTTTGATTTTGCACACCCCTAATTATATGTATGATGTTTTTACATATATAATAGAGTTTTTCGTTCAACTTTGATAATAAAAGATTAATTAGAACCCTATCGATCCAGTAAAACTACATAAAAATCTATAGTAATGATCACTTATAACTTATTCAGTACTGCAATTTTACTATCTCTGGTCACAGAGGCGGAGCCAAGATTAGGTGTTTGGGGGTTCTAAATCAATTTGTTTGGGGATTCACAAGTTAATATACATAAATTTTTATAATTTTTTAATACAAATATAGAATCTACGAAAAAGCCAATAGGTTAGTCTAAACCCATGAACCCCACCTAGCTTCGTCTCTGTCTGGTCGTAGTAATCACGTTGAAATGTGATGATAATTGGAGAAGTATTTGAACAATATAGATAGAGTAAAATCCGGGATCGATGGGTAACCAAATTAGGAATTGCACAGCACACGGCAAAATTGTTGGAAAATCTTACGAAAACATGATCACAAATATTTATTTCACATTAATATCTAGAGAATGAATCTGGATATATTTGTAGTGAATGATGACACTACTATCTTGAATATGTTTTTGAAAGAGGTTAAGAGCATGTTTGACATTGTTGTTGGGAGGTCAGAAGTGTTTTTTCGTTTTAAAAAACAAAACACTTTTAAAAAAAATTAAGTGTTTGACAACTCCTTAAAACTACTTTTAAACGGAAGCAAAAGCAGTTTTTCTGCTATTGGGTAGAAGTTAAAAAAATTCTTTTTTTATAAAAAGCGAAAGCTAAAATTATTATTTTTAAGATTAAAATAGCCCTTACATATATACATATTTATCAATATATCCCTTTTTAATTAATTAACATATCTCATACATTTGATTAATTTTCATTCAAGAATTTTATTTTTATATAATAAAGTTTTTATTTTTATTTTTGTTTTTATATTATTATTACATATCATTTTACGTATTATTTTACAGAAATAGAAATAAAAATAACAACAATATTTTTGCAAGATTAAAAAAAGAGAGAGAAAATAACAATTAAAAATCTAGACCTTCCCAAAAAAGTAACAAATAACAAATTTTATTTTCTTAATTTAAGTATTATTTTATTTTAATTTTAATTTAATAAAAATTTAGAGCATTATTACAAAAAAATGGGATAATTGCTAAGATTGAATCCAAGAGAATAGGTAACAAATAACAAAAAGATTTTTCTTTTCAATATTTTTCAATAATATTTATCTATGTGTAATATTGATTTTAAAAATTTGAATATGTACATTTTAATTAATTAAATTAAAAATGTAATTAATTTTTTTGTATTAGATGTTTACTATAGTTTCCCTCTATAAAATAATCTTAATATTAAAAGCACATTGATACTTGTCCTTTTTTTGTAATTTGACTCATAAAAACACTTTTTTTTAAAAAAATTAGGCAAACTTAAATTGTTTAGCAAAAACACTTTTCAAATGAATTTGTCAAACACAAATTGCTTTTTTGGAAAACACTTTTCTAGAAGGCTATTTATAAAAACGCTTCTAAAAGTAAGCAATTTTTAGCAATAATGTCAAACAGACTCGAAATTTAAGACAAACAAGACTTATAGTCCAAAAATCATTTGCTTGGTTTATGAAAAAGGAATTTATATGAAAAGAAATCCAATTTAAATTTTCATAATTGGACCGCGAGAATTAAGAATTTATAAGTATGATTTCATTAAGGCAAAATGTTCACATTAGGAAGATGACTACTTTCAGGGAATTCAACTAAACTATTGGAGTTGGTTAGAATCAAAGCAAAGCTAGATTACGGAAGAGCAACTTCCACATATAGCAATCAAACAAAGAAATAAAACTTGGGCCATCGGCCCATATTTTTTCCATCGAGAAAATCTGGACTTTGAGTCCATTTTCTGCAATCTGCCGCTAGTATCCTTGAATTTTATGGACTTTGACCCATTTTTCTGCTCTTTTTGGACCTGTATATCCAGAGGCGTAAGTAGGAGGGGTCACCCGGTTCACGTTAATTCATGCTCCCTCTCGAAATTATATATAGTAGTGTTATATTTTTTTTATTTTTTTGTTAAATATAAATGTGTGAACCCACACTCGAAATATCATATAATGCGACGATAATTGGATGTACCTCTTATTGAGGTAAGAAATTTGGCTTTTATATCTATCTTGGTTTATTTATCTTTCTAAATTTTAATAACATCTCTCTAAGTGGTTATGGATAGCACTTTTGGTGTTTTCATTAATTATGGAATTATAATTTAAAATTTTAATTATTTTCAATAATAAGAACCTAAATGTCAAATCGATTAGATTCACCTTTTCATAATAGTGCACCAATCATCTCGAAATCCTGAATACGCCTATGTGTATATCAACTTCTTTTCTCTCATGACTTGAAGATAATTGGAAGATAATATTTTAGATGGTCACTTAACTAAGGGTTTTTCTCCTAGAAAATCATTGAGCTTTCTCTTATAAACTCAAAGTCACTTAACTAAGGATCATTGACTATAACATTGATCAAGTATTTAGTCGCATGAAGTGTTAAGTGTATTCTAGCTTTAAAACAAACTGATTAAAAAAAAATTACTAAAACTTTCAAACAACGATTAACAATAAAGCACCACAACCTGCAAATCTAATATTCGTTCTAACTGTTAGGCAATCAACTAGCTGATTACTAAATAATAATGGTACCTAATGTATAGCCTATAGGGATCAGAATTCAAAGAAAAAGAGCCACTTCATAGCAATGCAGTTGTGATTCCGAAAGGTAATGCACATCAGGGGCGGAGCTATGTGGTTGTCGTATCCAATTGGACCCTTTGTCGGGAAAAAAATACCATATGTACAAATAAAATGATATATGAAGTGATTAAATAATATATTTTGGACACCCTTTGATGAGAAATGACATGGTCATACGTTTACTTTTGATGATGACAAAATATGAACCAGGTGCATATATACATGGACCGAATAAAATACAAGAAGCAACAGAGATAGAAGCGCACGTGTACGAATTAATTAGAAGAGTCCAAATCCGTGTCAAAGATGATAAGCAAATATAATAAAAGGAGTTAGAGGCAAACAAGGAAAGGTAAAGCATCAGCAAATAAGGAAAAAGAGTTCGAGACAAATATGGAAAAACAAAATAACGTAAAAAAGTCCTTTTTCGTGTCAAAGTCGAAGAAAACATAAAAGTCCTTTTCCGTGTCAAAGTTGAAGAAGGCAAACGTTGAATCCAGATTCTCTATATAAGGGGTGAGATCGAGACATGAAAACTTGTCTTTGCAATCCAAGAAAAGTGAGAAAGTAAAAGCGAGAGAGAGAAAGAGAGAACAACAACAAAGGGCAGAGAGTTGTGTGAGAAAGAGATCAAAAGAGTTCTAGAGTTAGGAATTCTTTTGAAACTGTGAGTTGCATTGATTCTTAGTGGAATTAGTCCGTGTGAGTGAGTTTATGAGGTTTGTAAAACAAGAAGTGGGTTTGGCTTCTTGTAGAGTCTAGAGTTTGTGAGTCTTGTAACCAAGAAGTGGGTTTGACTTCTTGGGAGCAGGGGCGGATTTACGTTGAACCATGGGGTTCATCCGAACCCCTTTCGTCTAAAAATTACACTATATATATAAAGATTAAAATATTAATTTACGTGTATATATATACTATTGAACCCCCTGAACATATACCAAAAGCGTAGCTCAGTGGTGTTGGGGGTTCAGGAATTTGCTCTATTGCAGGCGAGGTCGCGTGTTTGAATTCGGGCAAAGGCATTTTTTTAATCAACTTATATTTTAGACGTTTTAATTTTTTTAAAAAAATAATAATGCAATCAGAAAACTATGTTTAGTTCCAAAAAATTAAAACGCTGATTGGGAATTTAGGATTTATTAGTTTAACCCCTAATTACAAAGTCAAATATTAAAAAACCCTTTTCTTCTTGATTCGATCCGTTTAATCCGACCCGTTTATTTGTGGATATTATTTACGTGATTAATTTTTCTTGAACCCCCTTGATGAAAATCCTCCCTCCGCCACTGCTTGGGAGTGGTTTAGATCGATTGTAGCTAAATCTAGAGTAGTTGAAGTTTTAATTATCGAGTTGTAATCGTGAAATAGCTGTGAAAGAAAAACATAGTTTTTCCTTCCTTAAGTGAGGAAGGTTTTCAAGAACAAGTTATGTTTTACTATTTACGTTCTATCTTAGGCAAATATACAAGAACCAGGTTCTTGATCTAGGGGTACAGTTTCTTCAATTGGTATAATAGCAGGTCTTTTCGTTAAGAGATTCACATCTTGAAAAGAATCAATGGCAGCACCACCTACCCCACAAGAACGAGCTTCTCAGACTCGACCACCATTGTTCAACGGAAAATATTACGGATGGTGGAAAAACCGTATGATGGATCACTTGATAGGCAAAAATCCTGATCTTTGGAGCATAGTTCTGGATGGTCTTACTATACCCATGAAAAAGGGAGCAGATAGAGTCACGATGGTACCAAAGGAAAGAAAGGAATGGGATGCTGCAGACAAACTAGCCATCCAGAATAATGCGAAGTCTAAAAAGATTCTAATATATGGTATAGGACCAGATGAGTACAATAGGATTTCATCATGTCAAGATGCAAAGTCGATTTGGGAAACTCTACAAACTGCACACGAAGGAACAACTCAGGTCAAGAAATCCAAAATCGATAACTTGAATAGACAATACGAACTATTCAGAATGATGGAAGGGGAAACTATCCAAGATATGCACACCAGGTTCACTGCAATCATCAATGAGATTTACTCGTTGGGAGAAGTAATTCCTAATGGAAAAGCTGTTAGAAAACTCCTAAGTGTCTTACCAGAATCATGGGAAAGTAAAGTGGAAGCCATTACTAAAGCACGTGATTTAGATAAACTGGCCATGGACGAGCTCATTGGAAATCTCATAACGTATGAATTGAAGAAAAACCAAGAAAGAGAAATAGGCAACAAAAGAAAAGAGAAAAGCCTAGTTCTTAATGCCACAACCCCTGAAGATTTTGAAGATGAGAATATTGCACTCATGACAAAGAGGTTCTCCAGAATGTTGAAAAGAGGACAAACATTCCAAAGAAGAGGTCCTCAAAAGATAGCTGAAAACTTAAGAGAGCAACTATGTCATAAATGTGGAAGTCCTGATCACTTTATTAAATTTTGTCCACTCTGGGCCCTAGAACACAAAAAAATAATCCGTAAAAAGCAAGGGAAAGTAAAAGAGACAAAAATATCCCCACAAATAGGAGAATGACTAACCAAAAGGCTGATATCTCAATGAAGAAAGCATTTGCAGCAATGGGAGGCATGTCAGAAGATGAGTCCAAAGATGAGGAAGCTGAAAATCAATCCCTATTTGCGATAGAGCAATCTGACAAATACGACTTTCTTGCACTAGTAGCCATAACTGAACCAGGTGAACTAGAAAATAGCTGTCAGACACAGGATACAATTCTAGCACTCATGGCTGGATCAGACTCAGAAGAAGAAGAGGAGGACAAATAAGACCAGGTTAGTTTAAATCACATTAAAAAACATCTTGAGTCCTACTCAAAAGGAAAAATGGAATCACTATTGCATACTCTCATAAATGCATATGAATCAAAATGTTCTGAAAAAGACTTGTTAATGGCATCTTTAAGAGAAGATAATGTGAACCTAGAACAACAAAATTGTCTCCTACAAAAGGAGTTAGTATAACTGAATAAAGAACTTAACTCCATAATTGTGAAAAATTAAGATCTTGAAAAGAAACTTCACATGACAAAAATGGAAGCAGAGCACAATATGAGATGGACCAGATCCTCCATACTTCTCGATAGCATCCAAAAGGGTCAATCTACCACAAAACATAGTATAGGATTTTATGAAGCAAAGAATCCCAACATAGATTGTTTGTTTTCCCACTGTGGACTTACAAGTCATAAGAGTTATGCATGTAATAAAAAACAAACTGCACATAAAAACAACTTTGGCTTTGTTCAAAACACTCAAAAAGTACCTAAAGGCAACAACTCAAAGCAGACCCCCACCCCCAAGACCCTTCCATTATAGGCTAGAAGAAATCTTATTCATCCCTTCACTAACAAACAGGGACATAAGTGGATCTGGGTACCAAAAACTAACCTTGTTTAATAAATGCAGGATTCAGCGAGAGGAAAAACAAGACATTGGTACCTGGACAGTGCATGTTCAAGACATATGACTGGAGATAGAAATAACTTCCTCTCTCTGAAAGATTTTAAGGGTGGAAACGTAGCTTTTGGGAACGGAAAAATTGGAGAAATCCAAGGAATAGGAAAGGTGGGGACCAACCTTAAACAAATAATTGATAATGTATACTATGTGAACGGACTACAACACAACCTGCTAAACATATCTCAAATGTGTGACAAAGGAAATAAGGTAATCTTTACTGCTAATGAATGCAAAGTGGTTAACTCAACCACAAAGGAGCTGGTTCTTCTTGGAAAAAGGAACAAAAATATATACAAAATAGAGATACTGAGTCCAGAAAATTCACTCACATGCCTTAACGCAATCACTGAAAACTCTCTTCTATGGCACAAGAGGTTGAGGCATATTAGCTTTACTACAATTAACAAGTTAATAACAAAGGACCTGGTTAGAGGACTGCCTGAACAGAAATGGGATAGTGACCAAATCTGTAGTGCCTGTGCTCAAGGAAAACAGACAAAATCCTTTTTTAAACCAAATGGAGTAGTTAGCCTAATAAAACCTCTGAAACTGCTCCCCATGGATTTATGTGGCCCAATGCGCATGCTAAGTATAAGGGCAAAAGGTACATATTTGTAATTGTAGATGACTATTATAGGTTTACATGGACTATATTCTTGGCAACAAAGGATGAGACATACGATATGTTTGAAATCTTTGTGATACTGGTTCAAAAGAAATTCAACAGTGAAGTCATTGGCATCAGATCATATCATGGGTCAGAATTTGAAAACTCAAAGTTCCTCAATTTCTATACCATCAATGGGGTTGACTACAATTTCTCAGCACCAAGAACTCCACAGTAAAATGGTGTAGTAGAACGTAAGAATAGAACACTAGAAGACATTGCTAGAACCATGTTGATCTCAAGCAATCTACCCCAATCATACTGAGCAGAGGCTATTAACACCTCATGTTATCTTATTAACAGATGCATAATAAGGTCAATTCTGAATAAAACTCCTTATGAACTATTGAAAGGGAGAAAGCCAATTCTAGCACACCTCCGACCTTTTGAGTGCAACTGTTTTGTGCATAACAATGGGAAGGACGTATTGGGAAAATTTGACGCTAAAAGTGATGAAGCAGTGTTTCTTGGATAATCCACACAAAGTAAGGCATATAAAGTACTTACCAATAAAACAAATAGAGTAGAAGAGATTATGCATGCCATCTTTGATGAAAAACAGAACCTAATTAATCAAGGCATGGTAAACCAGGTTGAGGATCTAGGTATGACCCAACCACAGACATCGGCAGAAAACCAATCAGATGAGGATGGAACTGAGGAGCAACCCGTCACAATAAGACCCATCAACCATGAAACTAAAAATACACCCGTTGAAGAGGAAGAAGGTGAACCTGATCCATCAATATCTGAAGTCACTAAAGATGGTCAACCAAACAACTGGAAACATTAAAGCTCTCATACGTTACAAAATATTCTTACACCCTTGGTTCAGGAATCCATACCAGATCAAAACAAAGGAACATGTGTGCCTTCTCAGCATATTTATCACTGATTAAACCCAAAAATATTAAAGAAGCTCTGACAGACCTAGACTGGATGCCATACAGAAGGAACTGCGTCAATTTGAAAGAAGCAAAGTCTGGAACCTGGTTCCCAGACCACATGACAGAACTGTGATAGGCACTCGATGGATTTTTAGAAACAAGCTGGATGACCAAGGGCAAAGCACTAGAAACAAGGCAAGATTAGTTGTACAAGGGTACAATCAGGAAGAAGGAATCGACTACGATGAAAATTTTACACCTGTGGCAAGAATGAAAGCTATAAGGATGTTAATCGCTTTTGCAGCTCACATGGAGTTTAAACTTTATCAGATTGACGTAAAAAGTGCCTTTCTAAATGGATTTCTTCAAGAAGAAGTATATGTGAAACAACCATCTGGCTTTGAGGACCCAGATCACCCTGAGTCTGTCTATAAACTAGATAAAACGTTATATGGGCTGAAACAAGCTCCATGAGCCTAGTATGACCGCTTATCCACGTTCATTCTCACATATGGATACTCACGTGAAAAGATAGACAATACACTATTCCTTCAAAAGAAAGGTCCAAATCTACTTATCGTACAAATCTATGTTGATGACATCATATTTGGTGGAATTGATGCCTCACTCGGAGTTGAGTTTGCTAAATTAATGAGCAGTAAATTTGAGATGAGTATGAATGGTGAACTAACTTTCTTCCTAAGCCTCCAAATCAAGCAGTCTCCATCAGGTACATCAATTCATCAACAAAAGTACATCAAAGAATTACTAAAGCAGTTTGAGATGCATGAAGCAAAGACAATTGACACTCCTATTGGTACTACAACTAAGCTTGACAAGGATGAAGCTGATTCTCAGGTAAATGATACAAAACATAGAGGAATGATTGGATCTTTTCTATACCTAACTGTCAGCAGACCCCGATATTGTGTATATTGTTAGGCTATGTGCAAGATTTTAGTCTTGCCCTAAAGAATCCCATCTAAAGGCGGTCAAAAGAATATTTCGGTATCTCAAAGGTACTATGGACCTGGTGTTGTGGTATCTCTCAGGTGACTCCTTTGATCTGGTAGGATTTGCGGATGTTGATGCCGATTATGCCGAGTACTTGGTTGATAGAGAAAGCACATCTGGAATGGCACACTTTTTGGGATCTTGTCTTATTTCATGGGCAACCAGAAAACAAAACTCAGTCGCACTCTCAATGGCTGAGGCAGAATACGTGGCAGCTGCTTCATGTTGCACCCAACTACTTTGGATCAAACAACAACTAGAAGATTTTGGAGTAGGATGCATCCCCATCATGTGTGATAATACAAGTGCTATCAATATGGAAAAGAACCCGATTCAACATAAACGCACCAAACACATAGACATCCGACATCACTTTCTTAGGGACAATGTCGAAAAAGGCCTCATTATAATGACTTTCTGCATGACTGAGGACCAGATCGCTGATATTTTCACTAAGGCACTTGGAAGAGAACCCTTTCAACAAAATTGATTATCTTTAGGGCTAGTGTTTTAGGACTAATATGAGGAGACTAATATAACTAACTCTTGCAGGTATACACTAGGAACAATTTATGCACTGTGATAAAGGTCTAATGATATTACCCTTAGTTTCCTATAACTATGAATTAGAAGAGCCATTGCAGTATGGACCAGGTTCTCATCATCACAGGTATGCACTACTTCTCAAACTACTAAATGTATCATTACTTCATAAAACATTAGACTTTGTCTGAACATATACCCTAAGCACCTTGTCCTTATCTCTCTAGTCTCCTGTTCAAACACCTATCATTTTGTCGGGAAAAATGTATCATAAATAAATCCATCAACTCTTCTTGATTTGACAACTGTCTCTTAGACTTCTCAAGACTCCAAAAAATCAAAAATATCAAGAAAGTGCCATCATTACGTCTCTAATCCCAAGCTTTTCTTCTTCATCTCTTCCCAAAACTTACACGCATCCCCTACACTACCATCACCATAACTTCCTCTCTTCATCTTGTTGACTACCCCGACGATGATGAACCAGTCCCTTCACCGAAAAAACACCCCTCCTAAATCACTCAAGGCTCCCTCTCGAGGGGGGGAGTGTTTCTGCTACCACTCCATCAGCCTCCACCCTTCAAACTCCCCAATAACCCATTACACAATTACCACCACCGTCGCTTTTCACTCCCCAGTTTGCCTCACATGAACCTCTTCCCTCATCGCCGTCTTCCAAAAACCCTGATAATTCTCTCTCCTCTCTCCAAACACCTATCCTCTTCCCTGAATCACCTTTATCGCCCAACCCACCAAACCCTAACTCCCCCAAAAACCCTTTTCCACAATCGGCAAACTCAAATCCCTTTGTCCCTCTTACCCGATCGGATGCCCCCAAAGATTCCCCTCCTCCACCCAAGAAATAGGGTCCCCGGCGACCTCGTAAACACATTGCTGTCAAACAAGTAGTTCTCCGACCTCCTCGTACTAGAAGTGCATGTAACGCTCAACTTCAAGTGCTTGCTGAGTCCAGCAAGAAATGTTGCCGCACCGATAAGTCCCCCATTTGCACTCCCAAAACCCCAATAGTTTTGGATACTAATGAAGAGGGTGTTGCATCTGTCCACTCCTCCACCCCTCCCCCATCCTAGACCCTTACTAAAATCAGATTAAGTTTCTTGCCATGGGAAATGAGGCCTATTATAAATCTAAAATGGTCTTACGGGGTAGAACTATTCATCCAAAAATTAGGGAGACTCCGGCGGTCAAAAAATTACTGGCCTTGTTTGCGGCTCAGGGGTGGGTAGATGTGTTCTTAAATACTGATGAAATGGTCTATGATAATAAGGTGATTGAGTTCTATACTAACTTGATTGTGTTGGACAATACTGTGGTTAAATCGTCTGTTCATAATGTGGACTTAGTCTTTGACAAGGTTAGACTAGGAGAAATCTTTCACATTCCTTGTACTGGGTTGGATGAGTATAACTGGTCGAAGGAGGAAAATTGTATATTAACTTCAAAATTCTCACAGGGCATGGTTACTGTTCGTCCTAGAAAGGTATTAAAAGGGGAGATGTCGTCGTTGCACAAGTTGGTGTTTGAGGTGGTACATAAGGGGATACTACCACGGGGTGAGCGACGTCATGAAACTAGCTTTAGGGATATGGGCATTGGTCATGCCTTAGAAAACATGGACCCAATTGACTGGCCCTCTCTTATGATCAAACATATGGCCAGAGTTGTGGATCCTAAAAGGCCTCACCAGTTAGCCTATGGAAATTTGTTGACCACTGTGTTTAAGGAGTTTGGGGTACCCCTTAAGGAAGGTAGGCTTTTGAACAGGAATGACATGTTCACCAGGTCGACTCTCGCTGAATGTAATCTTTTAGATGATGCGGACCAGGTTCATGTTGTCCCTCCTCGTGTTGCTAGGCCTATTGCTACCCTTCTCAATGAACTCAGTGTGGCTAAAGCTCAGAATGAGGAGTTAAGGGGTGAAGTTCTCACTCTTTAGGCGAAGTTAGCTGATTCTCAGGGGAAGTTTCACGATTGAAAGATCAACTAATCCAGCAACAAATTGCCAATAATGCTCGTATGGATCATATGATGCAAGTCCTTGCTTTGTCTTCCACCCATCCTCATCCCTCTTCCTTAGCTCACTAAATCCTTTTCTTTGATGTTCAGACAATATTAATGATTGTGATGTTTTGTCTTTTTGTTCAGTGGTTTGACATAGCCTTTTTTGGCTGACCATTCTAGTGCTTATCTGTTTTGGTTTGATTCTCTGGGCTATTTTTGCGTTGGTTTATCTGATGATGGTTTGGATGGCTAATATCCTTAGATTATAGTCACTTGGTGTTATTTTGTTCTTGTGTTGCTTTGTATACTTTGAGGTTGTTATCTTTTCTCCTTATTACCTGTTCCTCTAAGTCTTTTTGATATGTCAAAAGGGGGAAGCATTGTGCAGCAGATACACAAGTTTTATGAAATGTGGATTGAATTAAGCAGCAGGTACACAAGTGTTATGGTTTTATTTGTCATCATAAAAAAGGGGGGATTTGATGAGAAATGACATGGTCATAGGTTTACTTTTGATGATGACAAAATATGTACCAGGTGCATATCTATATGGACTGAATAAAATACAAGAAGCAACAGAAATAGAAGTGCACGTGTACGAATTAATTAGAAGAGTCCAAATCCGCGTTAAAGATGGTAAGTAAATATAATAAAATGAGTTAGAGGCAAACAAGGAAAGGTAAAGCATCAACAAATAAGGAAAAAGAGTTCGAGACAAATATGGAAAAACAAAATAACGTAAAAAAGTCCTTTTCCGTGTCAAAGTCGAAGAAAACACAAAAGTCCTTTTTCGTGTCAAAGTTGAAGAAGGCAAACATTGAATCTAGATTCTCTATATAAGGGGTGAGATCGAGACATGAAAACTTGTCTTTGCAATCCAAGAAAAGTGAGAAAGTAAAAGCGAGAGAGAGAAAGAGAGAACAACAACAAAGGCCAGAAAGTTGTGTGAGAAAGAGATCAAAAGAGTTCAAGATTTAGGAATTCTTTTGAAACTGTGAGTTGCATTGATTCTTAGTGGAATTAGTGTGTGTGAGTGAGTTTTTGAGGTTTGTAAAACAAGAAGTGGGTTTGGCTTCTTGTAGAGTCTAGAGTTTGTGAGTCTTGTAACCAAGAAGTGGGTTTGACTTCTTGGGAGTGGTTTAGATCGATTGTAGCTAAATTAAGAGTAGTTGAAGTTTATTATCGAGTTGTAATCGTGAAATAGTTGTGAAAGAATAAAACGTAGTTTTTCCTTCCTTCAGTGAGGAAGGTTTTCATGAACAAGTTATGTTTTACTATTTACGTTCTGTCTTAGGCAAGTATACAAGAACCAGATTCTTGATCTAGGGGTACAGTTTCTTCACCCTTGACACAGTAGGTTGTTATAGCCCAATGGTTTCAGATACCTCAAATGAGCTAGTGTTTAAATCTCACTAGCTAAAGGCACTGTATATATATATGATGATGTTCTTGCTAAGATGCCAATTGTTGTTGATAAAGTTGTAGTGGTCACATAGGATAAATAAATGAAAATTTGTTAAATATTTGACCGATACCAAAAGCGTTCACTTACAAAAAAATTTAGTTTTGTCATTTTTACACCTAAGAATTGTGTAAAGACCTTTTCTTAAAATTCAATTTGTAAGTGGTCAAGAGACCTCATTTCCTCACTACTTTCTTTATTGTGATTCATGAACAAATCCATAACTACTTTGTAACAAACCGAAATCCTCACTATATTAATAAGAGCACTGGAACACTATTACAACTTTAAGATTCTAATTGCAATAATCAAATTACCGAATTACAATAGAAACGTTGAAATACTCCCTTCGTTTAAAAAATAATGACCTCCTTTCCTTTTTAGTCTGTTTCAAAAAAAATAACCTCTTTCCTTTTTTGGTAATATTTTAATTTCAGCTTTCCACGTGGCATGTTTAAAGCCACAAGATTGAAGGGCAATTTAGTACATTTGACATAACTTTAATTTAGGACCACAAGATTCAAAAATCTTCTTTATTTTCTAAAACTTTGTGCTAAGTCAAACCAGGTCACTCTTTGTGAAACGGAGGAAGTAACAAGTAACTAAGGATAGAGATAAGAATGGAGATGAGAAACTCTAGAATTGGGGATGAGAACACAGAAATGTCTTTGCACATAATTCATTTGATGTCCTCTGATAGTGATGCCCTAATCTATTTAACTACAACCAATGTACCCTCAGTCTAGATCCCAAATTATCCTTTGTGAAGGCCTGGCCTTATTGCTTTTATTGGGATATCTATTTGTGTAATATCCTTGTTGGTATCCTTATTGGGCTGGGGCTCGTTCATAACGTACTTAATAAAGAGCAACTTTCACATATAACAAACATAAAAATCATATTTATATGTTATAGCTATAGTTTGCATAATTGCGCTCCATAACAAATTTTATGTTTGCCATGGAGCTTTTGATTTGTATAATTCGCTACAAACATCCAGTTTTATACAAATTGTTCAGTTTTGTATAAATTTATTTATACATTGTAATTTGTATAATAAGATCTGTATTTGTATAATTATAAGTGTATAGGACGAAAATATATATATTTGTATTTGTATATACACTTTTTTCTCGCTTTATACAAACACAAACGCATTTTATACATTTTATACCGAAATGTATAAAATGGCTAATTGTATACCGAAAATGGCTAATTGTATATCGAATAAGATGGCAAAAAAAGGAAATGTTTGCTGCGAATTACAATTAATATAACTATGGCTATAGCATTTAATTTGATTTAATAGT
Source organism: Solanum stenotomum (assembly GCF_019186545.1). Lineage (NCBI taxonomy): Eukaryota > Viridiplantae > Streptophyta > Magnoliopsida > Solanales > Solanaceae > Solanum > Solanum stenotomum. The sequence goes on along the minus strand of NC_064289.1, from coordinate 22,401,941 downwards.
TTGCTATTTCATATAATTTTCCCCTTAATAAATTCACTTTCAAAGCAAAACCATTACATGAATTAATCTTTTAAATTCAACGCGTCTTTAGTACAACATGATAATGCTGGATGTGCTAAATACAATGAGTATAACAAATCATCAAAGGCCTCTATCAGGGAAAACTTCAGTAACGAAAAAAAACCCTTCAATTAAATAAATATATAACGTATAGTAAGTGGCAGATACTACATGATTTCTGGTGCATTACTTAATTATTGTTTTAATAAAAAGTCTTTATTTGAAGAGTGGACATCGTATTCTCCAAATTATAATTAAGAATATGTGTGGATCACGAGCTTCCTATAATAATACATTTATAAGCCAACCAACCAAGTTGACTAAAATTCCATCTTTCACAACCAGATTTTTTTAAAAAAGGAACAATTTTAAATTTTCATATGTGAAATATTAAGTACCAATAACGTAATATGTGTATTTACAGAAAGAAGAAAGCCACACCCTTTATGTATCCAAGCTCATTACAACTTCAAGAACAAAAAATTAGGAGCCTATTATAAATTAATTAATAGAGAGATGATCAATTACTTATTTACTTCGATTCTACTATTTTTAGTCCTTATAATCACATTGAAATACATTTATTCATCACGAAAAAGATTACCACTTCCTCCAGGTCCATTTCCATGGCCATTGATTGGGAACCTTTTACAAATTGGTAAAACACGTCCTCATGCTGCTTTAGCAAAGCTAGCTCAAGTTCATGGCCCTGATTTTATGTCCATAAGGTTCGGTACGCGACTCATAGTTGTTGCCTCATCCCCTGCTGCTGCTGCTGAGGTTCTCAAAACGCATGATCGTGTTCTTTCTGGTCGTTATGTTTCTCGTGATGTTCGAGTCAAGGGATCAATAGTCCACAATTTGTCAACTGCTTTTTTAGAAGAGTGTGATGATAATTGGAAAAGGGTACGAACTATATACAGGGGAGCCCTGTTTTCTACGAAAGCTCTGGAGTCTCAGGTTAGTACGAGGGAGAATAAAGTCATGGAAATGATACGATATTTGGAGGAAATACAATTAAACCAAGTGATTCAGATCAGGGAAGTGATTTTTGTGACGGTTTTAAATATATTGGAGAATTTGCTTCTTTCCATGGATTTAATTGATTTTAAAGGCAGGGGAGTGGGTGAAGAAATGATGAAGTACCTGCGTGAATTCACGGAGACAGGTGCAACACAAGAGTTAGCTGATATGTTTCCTGTTTTGGGTGCAATTTGCAGTATGAATTTCCAGAGAACGTACAAGAAAATCATGGACTTGTTCGATAAAACGTCTGTTGTTTGGGCTGGCGACGTTCAGGAGAGAAGAAAAAGAGAGTCAAACTTCAATGGATGCTGTAGATTTTGTAGATGCTTTGGTTAAAAATGGGTTCACTGATAAACATATCAATTCATTGCTTATGGTACGTCATCTTCGATATATTTTCCAATTTTTTCATGATTAGTTAGTCAAAATTTTTAAAAAATATTTTATACGTACAAAGGTCAATCAAGTAGCATTGTTGTCATTTCCTTTTTATAGGAACTATTTGGAGCCGGGACAGAAACCACAATTGTTACAAGTGAATGGATGCTTGTGGATCTCTTGAAAAATCATCAATGCTTAACAAAACTCCGCGATGAAATTGCAAACGTAGTAGGAGATAAAGACGTTATAATAAGGGAATCTGACTTGACGAACATGCCATACTTGGATGCTTGTCTGAAAGAGACATTAAGGTTGCATCCTCCTGGCCCGTTGCTACTCCCTCATCGCGCTGTGGAAACATGTGAAGTCATGGGCTACAGAATTCCGAAAGACACACAAGTGATGGTCAATATGTGGGCAATTGTGAGGGATCCAAAGGTTTGGGATGATCCTTCAAACTTCAAACCCGAAAGATTTATGAACTCTAAGATGGACTATAAAGGGCGAGATTTTGAGTATATTCCATTTGGTTCGGGAAGAAGAATGTGTGCTGGAGAACCTCTGGCTTCGAGGTTTGTTCCTTTAGTTGTTGCTTCTTTGGTCCATAAGTTCGATTGGTTTCTGCCAAATGATATGAATCCGGATCAGATTGACTTGGATGAGATCTTGGATCTCATAATATCTAAGAAAGATCCAATTCTTGTCATTCCTAAATTGAGGAAATGATCTGTAAAAACTCCCATAATTACCTTTATAAATTGTACCACAATAATCAACCTTCTTGCACCTATAAATATTACTCTTGTGTTGGTTCAAGAAATTTTTGCATGAAACTTCAGACATTTGACGTATTCTATCTATTTCAATTTAAGTGTCTTAATTTGGCTGAACACAAAATTTAAGAAACAAAAACAGAACTTACTAAATATAGAAAAACGCTCTTTTTGAGACAGATCAAAAATTAAAGTGGAACAATTAAATTGAGACGGGGGAGTATAACTTTATACACGACTTTAGGACTATGAAACTTAATTATATATTCATAAACAACGAAAATCAATCGACGGTCAAGTAAGCATGTACACCTTGAGGCATAGTGTTTCCTTCGAAGACGGCCAACATTAATGTTAATTGCTACTCACTCGGTTCTTTTTTATATGTTATCTCTTTCTATAAATAGTTGGACCATAATACTTGTCATTTCATAAAATCAATGCATAAATTGTGATATTCTTCCTATTATACCCTTGATAGAGTAGTTAATTAGTCTTGAAATTATATATTTTGACCAACCTAGAAAAACTAATAAGTAATTAATATTTATTGAAGTACTTCATACATTGATTAATTACTCTCTCCATTCACTATTTTATAAAATCTGATTTTGAAAATAAACTCAAAAATCCAAATAGTCATCCAAATGCATTTTAATTTTTGAAAACTAGCATATTCATCATTTATTAAAAAGTTGACTTAAGAAAACATTAACTAAGGGTAGAAGGGTAAAGTTACTTAATTTCTTAATGCAAAGACAATCTAAAAAGGTGACATATAAAAAGAAACGGAGAGATTAATATATATATGGAAATATATGCATCACATCCAAACGCACACGATAGTACAAGTAAATAGGATTTTAAAATCTGATATTGTATCAATAATGACTAGTTGAGTAACTATTTACTAAATTAAATTAATATTAATTAATTATTTAAGCGGTAAAATCCAAAATATATTTTGAATTAGTTAAACTAAAAAAATAAAAAGAAGTTAACTAATGAAAATTAACCAAGTAAATAACAAAGTTTACGCAATCAGTGAAACATTGATCTAGGGCTATGACTTCCTTAATTAGATATATCATGTAGAATAATCACTTAACTTTGAGCATCATGTCAATAATTTTAAGACTATTTGACTATTTCTAACGGTTATATTATCATAGTTGTTGGTCGATAGTGAAATCCATGTATATTTCATGTGTATCAACCAACCAAGTCTAACGGGTATATTCATATCCATGTTAGCGAATCGTTCCCTTTCCCTAGAAGGTTCGCAATCAAATTAAACTTTTTTTTTTTCTTATTACGCTCGCCAATTCCCTCTGCCAAAGTCCAACTTATGAGCCACAGATAGTATATTTGACTGGTGATCAAACAAATAGATAATAGCTCAAGAAAAAGTAAGTAATCATACGAGTCGTAGCATAATGATAATTATCTTAATGAGTCAATTCAAGTTCATACCGCAACAATCATAAAGCTACCACAACTCTGAACGAAAGTTTAGCTCCACATGATCATGAAGAAATTACAACAAATCAACTAAAGAAAAACATAAAAATAAATAAATATGAACAAGAAAAGATTGAACCAAAATTCTCCGACCTTCAAAGCGGGCTCCTAGCTCTTCCTTGGCCAAAATTTATGTTTAAGAAAATAAATAAATATTTATGGAATTTTATGATCTTAAATTAAAGTTATGTTAAATGTATCAAAATATCATTTGATCATGTGGTCTTAAACATAGCATGTGGAAAATTGGAATTTAAAAATTGTTTAAAAGGAAAGAAACATTATTTTTTAAACAGGCTAAAATAAATGAAGGTAAGACAATCAAATTAAAAAGGATGGAGTACATTTTTTAAGGGCAAACTACACAAATCACAATAATTTAGGAGATAATTACCTATCTTCCCATGAATTTTTGATATTACAATTTCTATCATATCTTGACCTCTAGATACATGTATCTAGCACATCCAGATACATGTATCTTAGATACATCTAATTATGTATATATAAATATGGATGTAATTAAACACATCAAAGAGCAAATCACGCGTTCTATTCTAAATTTATCCTCAAAAAAATCAATTTTTTTCCACAAAATTTTCGAGCATCAATTTTTTTTCCTATAAATATATATAATCTTAATTCAAACACACACACACACACACACATATATATATATATATATATATATATTTTATCAGATACATAAACTCTTAATTAGATACATGTGTATATTTTATCAAATACATATTTTGACCACCGTCTCTCTCTCCTCTCTGGTTAGAGATGGTCGTCTCTATGAGAAAATACCATTAAAGCAGCAAGGGGCCGTTCTGTCGATCATGACATTGACAAACTGAATCTTTACTCCACCAAATCAGCGAGGGGCGTTCTGCCGGCCATGGCATTGACCAACTGAATACTCCGCACAAAATCAGTGAGGGGCATTCTGTTGGTCATGGCATTGGCGAACTAAAACTTTACTCTACTACTAAACCAGCAAGAGGGAGTGAGCTGATTTTGAAGTGATAAAGTAAATCAACGAGATATAATTAAGTATGAAACTCTATTTTAAGGATTCATGTATCTCAATCCAAATCTAATACATAATGAATAAATAATGAGATAATAGATAATTATTTTAAAATATATATTAAATTAGTAAATATGATATGAATATATGTCTAAGCAGATAATTTTTCCTTTTAAAATAGATCTCGGGCCGTGATTATTAGATATATCCTAGTGCGATCTGATCAATGAAAAAATAAAACAAATGTCAACTATATTTCGTCATGAATCATAGAAAATGACTTGAAAGGTTCACGTACATATGTAATGATAAATTCAATCATTTATATATCATACTCATTTATTTGGCTTGATTACTAATAAACCATTTTTTTCCCTTAGAATAATTGTCTCACTTCTAACGATGGTTAAATTTTTGCCAATCTAACCCGTTTGGCCATGCGATATGGTATCATGATATGGAATCATGAGATGAAATTGAAGGTTTGTTTGGATATGCGATATGGAATTTTTGTGTTGTATATTTTCTCATAAACATAAAAATCTCATAAGTTGTAAAACTATTAAAATATCTCCAATTGTTTATTCAATCTTATCAAATACACAAAAAATTATAAAATCGCATAATAAATTATTACAAAGTTATTTGTTCTCCACTTAAGTAATTGTTTCATCTAACTTTAATTTAATAAAAAAAATTGAACATAAATTGTAGTGTTGCACTGCTTTAGGAACCTCCTTTGCGATTACGATATGCTTGTTGCACCGCTTTAGGAACCTCCCCTTCTATATATGTTCCATCAATCGCATCAACACAATCCTACCAAATAAAAAAATACATCAATATTAGTTTAGTGAACATAAAATAAATTGGAAGCATTATAGAATGCACTTCATAAAAATAATGTTTGTAAGAGTAATAAAAATAGTGCTTCCAAGACAATGCAAAGTCATAAAATAAATATTATCTCTTTAAACAAAGTTGATAGGAAATATGTAACTAAATACTAATAACTTACACATAAAATATAAATGTGCACTTATTAAGGCCATAAAATAAATTTATTAATGTGATTGAAATTTTAC
>NC_064289.1:22284374-22395276 GCF_019186545.1 Solanum stenotomum | reverse complement strand
TACCTTCATACATTAAATAGAGAGATATAACAACTAACAAATTAATCATTTCAATCAAACTAATGAATAAAACAACATATAAGAAAACTTGTCATAAAATTACATCAAATTCCATAAATAAATTAAAGAGATAGGGAAAAGTTGAATACCGCAAAATCTTGACTGAACCTCGATTAGAACACCCACTAATTTTTGTAGATGATTCGTTATGGTATATGTGTTGTGTTTAAATAAAGTAGTAATGAGAAAGGAAGAAAATATGTGAATGTCTTAATGAATATTTGAGAGAAAAAAAAAATTAAAACTAAAATGGATTTCCCCTTTTTCTTTTCGTTCCCTTTTTCTGTCTCTGTCCGGTCCTCTTTTTTTTTGTGTGTATGTTGGTATATGTCTATGTATTGTAATGTGTGTGTAGACAGTAGTGGTGTAGTGTGTAGACGTGTGAGTATGGTAAGTGGGGTAGTGGGTAAAGTGGGGGTAATGGGAGATAGGTAGGTTATTTTTTATTGTTAATAAATAAAAATATAATAATAATAGTAATATTAACTAATTATTTTGGAATTAATAAAAATATAGAAAAATTAAATAGCTAGATCAAAAAATATAATTAAGAAAATATTAAAATCACTAATTTATTTATTAAATTTTGGATAAACAAAATGTACCTTAAAGTGTGACTCTATTTTTGTTATCCTCAAATCTTTTTAAAATAAACTTAATAAAATAAGATAAAAAAATCAAAATATTTAATTTAGATTTATAAAATATTTAAGCTCTAAAAATGGTGGTAAAAGTTTAGGTTCGGTCAAAAATTACGTGTCTACAGTTTGCCCCTCTTTGACTGGAAACACGAAGAGTTTTCAGACAAAGAAGTAGATAACGTGACAAATTTTGACCGGACTTGTATTTGAAGGAAAAATTTGTGCAACCGAGTCTTGGTTTTGGACATCCTACATATCCCGGGTTATAAGGGAATCTGGTCACCTGTAGTTCAAAGAGATGAGGTGATGACTTTGAAGTTAAGTGAGGTTTTATCGAGGCTCCAAGTTGCGGTCCCTATCCTTACATAAAAATAATGAAAGCTAATAGTCAAAAGGAAAATAAAAGTACAAGCTCCTATCTATACAACTTCTCTTGAGTCTTCACTTGTGTCTTTACTTTCGGATATCACCTTGATTTTTGGGTGAGTATCTTGATCTTGAATTGGATTGAGGCTTAAATTGCCGCTTAGAGTGAGTTTTTGGCACTCTTCAAAATGACAATTTGAATATGTTCTTGAATTACTGCATGTTTTCTTGATCAGAAGCTGAATAAAAATAGATGTCAGGAAGTCAGCCTGTTATATGCATTGAAGAGGCTGATTCTGACTATCATGAAATTAATCATTCTGAAAAAGAGTTGAAAATTTGTTCTTGAATTTCCAATCCATGTTTCGCTTGAAGAACCCTGAAAACCATCACAAACAAAAGAAATAAACAAAATTTTTGCCCCAGTTTTCACTGGAAAAATTTTGTGAGTTATTAGCAAATGTAAATTTTCAAAAATAAACTCAGACTAGGAAGCGTTTATCCTAGGAGAAAAATAAAGAAAAATAATGTCTCCGAGTAAGAAGTGTTTACCTAGGAGAAAATAACTAAATCCTACTATGTAAGAGGGTTCTGCTAATCCCATTATGTAGGAGGGTCTTGCTAATCTAAATCCCATTATGTAGGAGGGTCCTGCTAATCCCATTATGTAGGAGGGTCCGGCTAATCTAAATCCCATTATGTAAGAAGGTCGTGCTAATCTAAATCCCATTATGTAGGAGGGTCCTGCTGATCCCATTATGTAAGAGGGTCCTGTTAATCCCATTATGTAAGAGGGTCCTGCTAATCCCATTATGTAGGAGGGTCCTCTTAATCCCATTATGTAGGAGGGTCCTGCTAATCTAAATCTCATTATGTATGAGGGTCCTGCTAATCCCATTATGTAGAAGGGTCCTGCTAATCTAAATCTCATTATGTATGAGGGTCCTGCTAATCCCATTATGTAGGAGGGTCCTGCTAATCTAAATCTCATTATGTAGGAGGGTCCTGTTAATCTAAATCTCATTACTTTAGGAAGATCTCAATTAACAGAATCATCAAATAAAATCACCACAATATTTTATCCTTTTTTTTTTTTTAGTTTTTAAATGTCTTATATTAGGAAATGTTTATCCTAGTAAAAAAATAAAAAATAAATAAAAATAAAATAAAAATAATTGTCTCACACTGGAAAACGTTTATCATAGGAGAAACAATGCAATAATTTTTTTTTTATTATTATTATTATTATTATTATTATTTTTTTGCAATGGTGGTCGATTTGTGGCATTGGCTTTGAGGATAGTTGCTCCTGTTGTTGCCATGTTTGAAGCTAATTTTAGCTTGAAATTGACTGCTTTCGTTTGCTAGTCAGCTTACCTTGATAATCTTGAAAACATCTCTAGTTGTTCAGAACTTTCAACTTCAAATTTGTCATACTGTTTCCACCCTCCAACAATAATTGAACATTGTATTCAAAACTTGTCAATTGCTGACAAGTTACTATGCATATCACTATTTCTTGAATCATGTCACAATTGATGGGCTAATCAAGCTTTGTTTTGTGCAATTGAAGAGATGGTAGCAATTTTGAAATCATTTTCTGCCTGCTTAATGAAGACTATCTCAAGATTGAATTGAGCGAGACGCAAAATAAGAAAAAATAATATTTGATCCTTTTAAGAAGAAAAAAAAAATAATAATAAATAAATAAATAAAAATAAATGGATTCCATTGATAGTGGTGGTCAATTGTAATGATCATGACATGCTTTTGGATTAAATGGTCTGGTCTGTCCAATCAATCTAAACTTTATCTTTGTCAAACTTTCAATTTTGAAGTCAAACTTCTATAATCCGACTTTTGCACTAGATTTATGACTAACACTTGATTAGTGGTGCCTCGAAAGGTTTTCACTAACAAGTCTTTTTTTTTTCTTATCTCTCACTTACTATCGTCTTACGGTGCCCTGAGGGTTTTCACCAATAAGACTCTCTCATTTTTTACTTTCTCTCGACTCAAATGATCTCCTATAGGGATTTTGAGGATTTTCATCGATAAGATTCCCTTATTTTTCACTCTCTATGCGAGTGTCAAACATTTTTCCTTATATAATCAACACTGAAAGCTTGCTTGACTTGTCATTGTTAAAAATTGATCAGAAGGTCTTTATTTGGATTGTAACGTGGCTTTTGGACATGGTTAAAATGAAAGGATTGGCATGAAAGCTCAAAGATACTGCGTAACAGGGTTAAGACTTACAACTTTTGAAATCGACTCTTTTTACAAAAATACAATAAAATAATAATAATAATTATTATTATTATTATTATTATTGCCCCAGTTATTGTGGTGAGGACTTTCTAGATTTTTTTTTTTTTTGTTTGGACCGAACCTCAAAATAAGGTTGCCTACGTATCTTGTCAAAGCAAGAATCAGGTCGAACGTAGTTCAGGAAGTTTGTTTTTTTGTAGTTATTGGATTTTTTTTTTTTCACTCCAATTTTCTTTCTTTTTTTTTTTCTTTTTTTTTTTTCAACTCTTTTTTCACTTTTCTCTTTTCTTGACCCTTTTTTTTAAATTATTTTTTACTATATTTTGATTCCAAAAGAGGGGTGTGAAAGAAAATAAAATTAAGGCTCAAAAGGGATAGCAAAGGATTACATGGTGTTTGGATAGTAGAATGAAATGACTTCGTCATATCAATTATTAAAAATGCCAAATACAAGCAATTCCCTTTAAGATGTGAAGTGAAAATCATACAATATTTCTTTGCAACGTATGTATTGATGAATATGTATATCATTTTGTTGCATGTTTGTTAGCTGAGTGTAATACCTTCTTGACAACAAATGACATGTCAATTCCTTTTTGATACTAAAGGAAGTATCAAGGTGTCTAAGTCCTTTATTCATTTTCTCAAAACAATTTTTTTTTCTTTGATGTATTCATTTCATGATTAGATATAATCTTAAGATCTGACCAAATCCTTTTGCATATCATGTCACAAAATTGAACTGAAAAGAGATGTATATGCGTAATACCAAATAGAACGGATCAAAGTGACACAGAATAAAGATTATATTAAAAATTTTAAAAAAAACTTGGTGACAAGACAACAAACTAAATTTAGGTCACAACTCAAACTACGACAAGACTAAACAAACAAACGCATAAGAGAAATGATAGAAAGATTTGACCTACTAAAAATAAAAATGATTGCATTGCAGAAATGATGACAAAATAAACTATCTATACACTCTTTGTAGAGAAAAGAAGAGTGCATCTCAATCACCAAGTTGAACTTCTTAGCCACTGCTTTGCACGTTAGCCTTCGTAAAAGCTCTACCAATTTCAATTGTCTTTTCGTCAGAATTGTCATATTCTTTGTCATCATATATCATCTTGATAAAGTGTACATCACTATGCGCCGGTAGAGGATTCTTAGTAACATTTGGGGGGTCATCATTTTGAACCACAATCATCTTTGTTTGAATCATCTCTTCCACCCTTTTTTTAAAATTACGACAATCTTCAATACTGTGCCCTGGAGCATCAGAATGGTATGTACATCGTGCTGTAGGATTGAAACCCTTTGCATGTGGATCCGCATAATTTTGAGGAATCGGCTCTATTATCTTCAAATGTTTCAACTTGTTAAATAAACTTGTGTAAGACTCTCCAATTGATGTGAAATTGTTTCTAGGCCTTTGACCTCCTCCAAATCCCTGTCTCGGACAAAGATTATAAGGTGCTCGAAAATTTGAGAAGAAGAGTGAACATTTTGATACATTGGCGCTCGCCATTGATGATAGTTTGGTGGGTATGCATATTGTTGTGCATTGTAAACCGCATATTGAGGTGGAACAACAGAATATTGTGTGTCTTGCATAGGGAGATAGTGATGGTATTGAGGTGGTGCAGATTGATAAGGTAGACCCCTTGGACCTTTTTGTGTGCCTGACACAACATTTGCTACATCCTCCTTCATTTTCTTTCCCCCAAAATTTCCTGATCCATTTTTAATCACCTGTGTTGTGGCTTTCAAGGCAGCTTGACTTATAATTTTTCCAGACTTGATGCCATTTTCCACCATTTCACCAATCTTAATAACTTCAGCAAATGTTTTTCCAACAACGGAAAGTAAATAATGAAAGTAATCTGGTTCTTGCGCTTGAAGGAAAACATCGATCATTTCAGACTCTTTCATTGGAGGCTTAACCCTAGCAGCTTGCTCCCTCCACCTAATAGCATATTCACAAAAATTTTCAGTGGTCTTCTTCCTCATGTTGACAAGTGAAGTGCGATCTGGAACTATGTCAATGTTATATTGAAATTGTTGAACAAAACATCGAGCCAAATCATCCCATGTATGCCAGTTAGAAGTATCATGGTCTATGAACCATTCTGAGGCAATTCCCATCAAACTTTCCCCAAAATAAGCCATGAGCAATTCTTCTTTGCTTCCAGCCCCTCTCAAATGATTACAATATCTCTTTAAATGAGCTACAGGATCTCCATGTCCATCATATTTCTCGAACTTTGGAGTTTTAAAATCGATGGGTAGATGAACGTGGGGAAACATGCACAAATCATTGAACGAGAAACTTTTGTGACCTCCCAATCCTTGCATATCTCTTACACTCTGTTCCAAACTTTTCATTTTTCTAGCCATTTCTTCATGTTCCTCGTTCTTAACAACTTTTTCAGCTTCAACATGGGAACTATACAGATGAGTGTGAGGGTAAGAGCTTGGAATTTTAAAAGTCAATTCAGGAGTATAATCTCGATCATATTGAACTTTAAGTAGAGGATCGTTGTTGGATTTTGGCTCCATTATAGGTTGTTGAATGATATTAGTCGGCGCAGTTGGAATGAATAGTGGATTACTTGTCATAGGCGTATTCAAAGGGTGCACCGTAGAAGTTCCAGCTACATTAGATGCGGGACCGAATCCAGGTGGATAAATTGGATCACTTATCGATACTTGGACAGGGGGTGACATATTTATATTTAGATAGTCACGAATTGAAGGTGGTGGAGCTTGTCCACTCATCCAAGCTTCGTACATCTCCGTCATTTGCTGTCTTAGTATCCTTATCTCTTCGGCTGACACTGTTTCTTGTGACATCATCTGATTCTGGACCTCATCATTGTCCGACTCATTTCCGTCTTTGTGAGTCATTTTCTTTTTTCCTTTTGACCTTGTATTATAGGGATGAGATGCCAGCTTAACCACAAATCAACCACCTTAATTTAACTGTGCATAGATAACAATGCTTGTTAGGGTTCGACCTTCTTCAGTTATTATTTTTTTTATTTATTTTTTATTTATTTATTTATTTATTTTATTTTATTTTAATAATGCACTGATCAAATCCGTTTGAGATTGCATATGTAACACGCTTGCAAAGATCTTTGCATATTTTTTCAAAAACTCAATAATTAAGCTTTTCTTTTTTAGAGCTTTGAGATAAAGTTCTTTAGTTTTTTTTTATTTGAATTATTAAAAGAAAATTAATAAAAACTTATTTTTGATAAAGATTAAAGCTTCTTGTTTTCCTTTTTTTTTTTTTTAACTTTTGAAAAATGATTTTTTATTTTTTATTTTTTGAATAAAGATCACCGAACCCAAAGAGGGTTGCCTACGTATCTCATTGAGGTGAGAATCAGGTGTGCGTAGTTCGTCCAGATTGGGCAGTAAAAAAACTTTAAGATATTAAATTTTTATTTTTGTTTTGACAAATGTAACTTTTCAAAGTATTATGAAAGTAAAATATTTTGAATTTTCTTTTTACAAACTTTATGAAAAAAAAAATCTAAATAAAAATATTATTATTCTTTTCATTAAGTAATGCAAATTTTTTATTTTATTTTAAGAAATGTATAATATATTCTAAAAGAAGAAATATTTTCGTGTTTTCTCTTTTTTTTTTTTTTTTAAATAAGATCGAAAGATAAAAATAAAAAAATTTCATTGCATTAATCATATTAAAATGAGTCAACTTATAGAAACTTTCAAATAAATGCATTTTCATGTAGCACATAAAATGAGCTAAGTGGTCAAGTAAGAGAGGGATACTTGTCCTTGAAGGACTCAACCCTTGTGTCGAGCCCCATTAGTTTAAAAGTATGCATGATGCAGATAAATCGGATCCTATTAGGAATAATAATCGCTGAGACTTATTTTACTAAGTTAGCAACCTAATAGAATGAGTGTCTAGACTGGTCATAAAACGAGTGAACTACTTGAGTCGGGAAGGGATAGCTTACCGGTAGCAGGGCTTTCCGGCCTCACTATTAGTCCTTCCCCTCTTAAGACATGTGTTACTATAGAATCCTTCCCAGGAGCGTTGCCGCATCTCTGGTATCTCATGGCTCAGGAGCGTAATCGCATCTCCGGATAAAGTATCTCAGAAAACTCAGATGGGTGCGCGAGGAGAGACAAATATATAACAATTCACATAATATCAAAGCGATAAACAAGTAGCAAATAACACATTATACTAACAACACAATATCCAAAAAGAATAATAATAAAAATAAAGATCAAAGCCATACGCAAGTCAATATTTTGAAGCTCGAATTCTGGTTATCCCCAGCGGAGTCGCCAGAGATGTCATACCCCTTTTCGCGCACAGCGGCGGAAAGGGTTTTTCCAATTTAAGTGACGTTATTGATTTCGGGATTATTTTCGTTTCAGAGTCGCCACTTGGAATTGAGTTATGGTGTTCCAAGTCACCTTTTTGTTTAATCCCTTATCAAAAGAAAATGACTCTTTATATTAGTCTGCGAACCAGAAATTCGGATAAGGAATTCTATTGACCGAGGGGAAGGTATTAGGCACCCCTCGAGTCCCGTGGTTCTAGCACGGTCGCTTTTATTGACTTATACTTATCTTGATATGTTTTTGGATAATTTGTGTCTATACGCCATGATTTGCTTATTTTTTAATTGTTGAATTTTTATTAATCTTAAATCGGATGCATAACTGCATTCTCGATCTTGACATTTGGAGACATAAATGTCTTCTTTGCATCACACCTAATAATCTATTTTTATTTATATAAGTCTCTACTTTAAATTAATAAAATTTAATTATATTATTGAACAAGGTGCGTCACCGCATCCTTGATTTTTTTTTACTGTCTCAAAAAATATGTGTAACCACATTCTTAATTGAAACAAATATTTATTAATATGCCTAAAACTCATCTAGTTATTAGAAAACAAATATTCTTCCTTTATACATAAAACTAAATAAAGTAAAATAAATCTAAATGTTGAGGATACAATATATAATTCGGGCATCATTTCTATATCTTTTATTTTATATTTTAATATTTATATTTTTATTACTCTTAAAGTTAATATCAAAATTAAGTATACACTTTCAAATCAAATAAAACAATAAGGAATTGTTAAAAATAAATATAATTTTTGTTTGATAAAATTAAACAACAATAATTTATTTATTTATTTATTTATTTATTTGTTTTTTATCCTAACTATACCTACTTTATCATTATTATCTGAATCAAGATAAGAACAGTGTTATGACTCGTTTATTTTTAAGAGATCACAACTAACAATGGGAATTAGATAAATAAAAATAATTATCGATTAAATCTACCTTCATACATTAAATAGAGAGATGTAACAACTAACAAATTAATCATTTCAATCAAACTAATGAATAAAACAACATATAAGAAAACTTGTCATAAAATTACATCAAATTCCATAAATAAATTAAAGAGATAGGGAAAAGTTGAATACCGCAAAATCTTGACTGAACCTCGATTAGAACACCCACTAATTTTTGTAGATGATTCGTTATGGTATATGTGTTGTGTTTAAATAAAGTAGTAATGAGAAAGGAAGAAAATATGTGAATGTATTAATGAATATTTGAAAGAGAAATAAACTAAAACTAAAATGGATTTCCTCTTTTGTTTTCTGCGTGAATGTTGATTTTCTTTTTCCTTTTCACCTCTGTTTCTTGTGTGCTGCGTGTGTGTGCAGAATGCTTTTTTTTCTTTTCTTTTTTCACGTCTGTATCTGTATGTTGGGTGTTTTGGTTGCTGATTTTCCCCCTTCTTTTCGTTGGTCCTGTGTCTGTCTATATAGTAGTAGTAGTAGTATGTATGTGTTGTGTCGTGTGTGTAGTGTACTAGTGTGTGAGTTGGGTAAGTGGGGTAGTGGGTAGAGTGGGGGTAATGGGAGATAGGTAGTGGAGTAGTGTGTAGTATATATAAATATAAATATAATAATTAAAATTACTAACTAATTATTTTAAATTACTATAAATTTAAGAAAAGTTAAATAGCTAATTAAAAATATAATTAAGAAACACTAGTTTATTTATTAAATATACATTAAAAGAAAACATATATTTTTTGAACATTTTCTTCTCTTTTGAATAAATTGAAAACAAAACTTAACTTAAAACATAACTCTATTTTTGTGGTTTTCGAATATTTTTACACTAAACTTACTAAAATATGATAAAATCAAAATGTTTAATTTAAAAGTAAAAGAAATATTTAACCACTAAAAATGGTGTAATACCTTAAATTCGGTCAAAAATTACGTGTCTACATACACCAGTCATATTTTTTGGTTGTATAAATGTTGGTGCCATCTTGCTAATTGTCTCGGCAACTATTTTAACATGCCGGTTAATTGTTTCAAGTGAATGTTGAAAAGTTTCACAATCGTGAGGTGTGAGTTAAAGTGACTATATGTTGGTGAGAATAATAAATTTTATGTCGGTGCGAATAATAAATTTTAAAAAGTAATGATGTGATTATAAATTTTATTTACATATGAAACAAATGGTTAGTAGATATAAATGTGGGATTGTTTTAACAAAATATAAACTCATGGATCAATTATTGTATTAAAAGATCCCAAATCATGATATCGAATCACCATATAATTCCATATCATGGTTTTTGGAGAATATGGTATCACCTCTCATGATATGGAATCATGAGATGGAATCAGCGTAAAATCACATGTCCAAACGTTGATTTCATCTCACGATACCATATCGTGATATGGTATCACATGGCCAAACGCCTACTAAATATATTCAAGACCTTCTTAACCTAGCCTTCTTAACATACCGCAAAATAAAATTATTTATATATATATACTCCCATCCAACACGTTATCGTTATTTTGTTGGTGAAAATCCAATACTTAACTTTTACTGTCTCTCGTTATTGTTTTTATTTTCTTGTCAGATGACTCAATTTATGTATTCCTCTCTAGCTGTCTATTATACTGCACTCAAACGAATGGACATTATTTTTATGGTGTCAGATCGTTCGGTTGTTATGTGGGTTTTTAAATTATCAATCAAATATTATAGTAATTTTATACATGAATGATTTATTTTATATTTATCTACCAAACGTCGTATAAGTTACACAATATTAATACATAATAAATTATTTCTTATCCAACTACCATATATGACCCCTTATTCTTGATGACTCGGTCACTACAAAAGAAAACTTGAATTCGCTATGAAAATCGTTGCTAGATTACTTGTAACTAACATAATATATTTGTATTGCATCAGTAATCTGTGATCATCACTAAATAGCATTAGTGACGAATTCTGTTATTTAGACAAAATATTTTCGTCGCTAATTTTTTTTTAATTTTATTTTTTTGCATCCACATGTTACGTTGATGCTGATTGGGGTTAGTATATCACACCTACTTATCAGAAAATAAATATTGTAATGTTTCTAGCAATATGTGCTTTGCCTATTAGTCTCACTCCCCGTGATCTATCCTGCTCACCAAACGTATTGACATTAATATTTATTTGTCTCTCAGTTAAAAATGTCTTTTTAGTTATGTGATTCTTTTCATCATTAGATATCAATAAAATAGTATTACTTCTTCTATTTTATATTAAGTAAATTTTTGGAGTTTATTCATTACTTAAAATAAATTGAATTGTTCAAAGTTCAAGATAAATACTTAAAAGAAAATTATATTTACCCTATCCACTAATGGAGTTATATATTTTTTCTAGGAGACACTAATGAAATTTTATATTTTTCAGGAGATAAATTGCACTACTTCAAAGTTATATTTATAGTTTCTCAAAGGACAATAGTGGAAAATATGATTTAAATTTGAAAAACTTATAGAAATGACTATGATTTAAGGATTAATAAAAGGAAAGACTACATAACTAGACATACTTTACTACCATATATACTTAATTTACCTCTAGTTTAAAAAAATCACACACAATACCACTTTTAATATTCATACCATATATTTTAAAATATTTAATCAGATACACAAATTCCTTAAATCTGATATTGAATAATTATCTTAAAATAGTATACGTAGAAATAAAATTTTAAAAACAGAAAAATAGCAAACAAACAAAACAAAGAAAGAAAAGAAAACTGCGAAGAGAGAAAAAAATGTAGGAAAAACAGAATATTTCAATGGTGCAAAATACACTTCTCAATTTAAATATATAGCTTTGACGAAAAATATGTATTGTGCTTTTAAAAATCAAGGACAAGGAAAGTAACAAAAAATATCTTCTTTTAATAAATTGATATGAAATTTGAGTTGGAATAGAATTTTGACTTTCTTTTAATGTTAGCAAAAAATACCGTAGAAAAGAAAGAACAAAGAAGGAGAAAGGGGTGTGGGGGAGAATATTTTGAATTACTTTTGAGACTATAATAAATTAGTTAGATAATATACATATTATTGTTAGGGCTGTTCATGATTATGTTTTAAAAACCAAATCGAACAGCGATCTGAACCAAACCGATTAAAAACATCGATATTTGATTGGTTTGGTATTCGTTTTACTAAAAAATAACTATAAAAATAACCAAACCAAAACGATAAATTATATATAAAAATTTTAAAATTATTTATATATCATTCATAAATAAATTATAAATATCTTGTTAAATTTTAAGTAACTTAAGTCTTTAACTGTACAATTTTCTCAAGCCTAACACTTATATTTTAGTCCATCTATTACAATCAAAAGTCCAAGTCCATCAAAATTCATTACTTTAGTCTTTACCTACCATACCTTTCATAAGATAGTTACACCTTCTCTTAATTGAATCACTTTGTTCGTGTAATGATACCTTTAGTATTGCTTAATTGCTTAATTGAACCGACAATAGTATTTCAGTGGATTGCTTATGTACTAGGTGTTTAATTTGTGTCTATCAAGATACGTATGTCCTAAAAAATTTATTACTTTCAAACTGAAAAAACCAGAAAAACTGAACCAAACCGAACCAAACCGTCAATAACCAAACCGACGGTTATTTTTTTCGTTTGGTATGGTTTGGTTTTAGGTATTTAAAAAACCGACTAGATTGATTTGGTTTTAACCAATAACCGATCCAAACAGAACCACGAACACCCCTAATTATTGTCCATAAATTTTTAATTGAAGAAATATAAATAAAAAAATAAAAAATAAAAAACTTCAAACTCACAAGTGAACAAAATAAATATATTTGTTTTATATTAATGAGAAAAGCATTTGATAATTATATTAAGCTTAGTGATAATTTAATAAAAATCAATACTAACACTAATAATTTAAACAGTATATAATGGAGCACAATTATGCAAACTTTGCTATAACATACAAATATAAATTTTGTGTTTGCTATATGTGAAAGTTGCTCTAAATCATATGATTATCAAATAATTTGTGTGCTTCATATATATATTTTTTAGAGCAACTTTCACATATAGCAAACACAAAATTTATATTTGTATGTTATAACAAAGTTTGCATAATTGCGCTCCATAGCAAACATAAATATGTATATTTCGCTATACATATACAAAAGAAAACAGTTGTATAATCTGTTTTGGTATACATATACAAAAAGATCAATTGTATAAAGTGAGAGAGGCGAGTGAGCGAACGAGATTTGGGAGAGTGGCGAGCGAGATCTGGGAGAGGGGAGAGAGGGAAACGAAAATATATGTATATATACAATTTTCACGCATTTTATACATTTGTGTTTTTGTATAAAGTGAGAGAGGCGAGTGAGAGAGCGAGATCTGGGAGAGTGGCGAGCGAGATCTGGAGAGGGGAGAGAGGGGAACGAAAATATATGTATATATACAATTTTCTTTCGCTTTATACAATTTTCACGCATTTTATACAATTTGCGTTTTTTGTATAAAGTGAGATAGCGAGATCTAGGAGAGTGGCGAGCGAGATCTGGGAGAGGGGAGAGAGGGGAACGAAAATATATGTATATATACAATTTTCTCTCGCTTTATACAAACACAAACACACTTTATACACTTGCGTTTGTATAAAAAACGAGAGAGGCGAGGGAGAGAACGAGAGTGGCGAGCGAGATTCACTAGGAGAGAGGTGAAATAGCAACAGTTTGCTATGAGGTACAATTAAATCAAACTATATTTATAGCATTTAATTTGAATTAATAGTTTGCTATTATATACAATTTTCCCTATGATTTATTATCTATGTATTTACGGTGCTTGGTGGTTGTATTCTAGTATACATATACGATATTTAGACAATTACTCTTAATACAAACACAATATTTTATACAATGCATTAATTGTGTAGTAATATCTTTTTTTATATAATTTTTTTTTTAGCATGATATCTGAATCTTTCATCAATGCATGAAACTATGAATTCTCACAACTTTTTCCATAATAAACACAGGAATGGCACTACAAGAGTTTTTCTTCTTCAATGATTTTGTTGTATCATACTTGTACAATATTGATATATATTTTTATTTTGTTATAGTTTTTTTTTCACTTGAATACGTTGGTACAATGTTGATATAAATGCATTTTGATGATGAATACACTATCCGTATTGAAATTATGAAAATTCCTTTGTCTTATCACTATCACAAAAATTATTTTTAACGGCAATAAATATTGAAAAATCTACATTACATATTCTTTTTATGCGAGATGTTAGGAATCCATTGTGTTTCTTACGCTTTCATGTTGACAACTCAATTCATTCGATTACTACTAGAGATGAACCCAATTCGGAATATGAACCATAAAAAAATTACCTATTAAATCGATTACAAGAATACTTGTTATAGTACCTATTATCCAAAGAGGAATCCTTCCAGTACCATCAGTCATTTACCTCACTTCCCTCCAGATTTCATCAAGTGGTCACAAATACATTGATACAATTATATAATAGAGTAATGAACAAACATATATTCAAATACATGATACAAATATAAAACAAGAAACTAATAGGCTTGAATACATTAATGATACAAATTTATAATAAGTTGCAAGACATGTAAATGAATAACAAGGAATATTAAATAAACTTTGATACATTGATATAAATATGTAATCCATATTACCTACACACAAATATATTTGATACAATAATACTAAAACAAATATACTCCAGTACATGAATTGGAGTAAAACATAAATAAATAAAATCGTCTTTTTTTTATGTGTCAAAAGTAACAAGTAAAAATGAAAATTTATTTTAAAATTAAATGACAAATAAAAATGAACCGAAGAAGTAATTTTTATCAAACTATAATTATATATAATAAATACGTAGCATATTTTACCTTACCATGTAGTTTTTCCTATTTGATAATCACTTCAAATGGCAATTTTCACAATGGTTCAAAAATTTGTTTATTTATTTTAAAAAGGTCGAGAGATTAGATAGAAAAAATTAATACTTCAACTAGGTGCTAACTGATAATACAAGGACGTTAGCGATCGACATGCTCCTCAATTTCAGATAATACACATAACTACGTTTTTAGCTCTAGAAATAGAGTCTTATTTTATTTGTCCATTTTAACAAATTAAGAAAATTTTATTATTTACTTTTCATTATATTCTTGGTATAAATAACTATATAAAAATAATTAGTCAAATTTAAAAATTTAAAACAAAATTAATAAAGTTAATTTAATAAAATAAACTTATTTAAATTTTTAAAAATCTTATATCAAATATGGATAAAGTAAGTATGAACGAATAAAGTATATTTAAAAGCTTTTCCTTGAGATAGACAAAATCTTGAAAGACGAGAGAGCTTGGAAAGGTCCATCCTTAACTGGATAAACCTAGATATTAAGTACTAATCTGACCAGATTAGCATTGAAGCTTAAATTGGAGTTAATCTGACCAGAATGACATTGATTTTATGCCTAGTAAAGCATTTATTCCTAATTTTCTACTCCCTCAATATTAATTCATTTTTACTTGTCATAATTTGACTTGACACATCTATTAAGAAAATAATTACTGATAAAATTATAATAATGTCTTGAAAAATAATTATTTAATGCTGACAATTGTATTTTTTTAATATGTCAAAAGTGACGAGTAAAAATGAAATTTATTTAATGCTGACAATTTTTTTTTTTTATAATAGTGGTATTTTTTACATAATTAAGGAGATATTAATGATGTTTTTTCAATTGCTTCTCCTTCCATTTCAAAATAAAACTTTTTCCATTTCATTAATGATATTTTTTCAATTTGCAGTAGTTCTCCTTCCATTTCAAAATAAAACTTTTTCCATTTCATAATAATCAGAAGATATTAATAATGTTTTTTTTCAATTTTATACTTATTTAAATTAAGAGAGTTTTACATACTTAAAAACTACTAAAGAACTACATTAAAAAGGTATTTATTAGGGGTAAATTGATAAAAAAAAATATTAATCTTATTGATTATGTAAAATATTACTTATAATGAAATAAAATAAAATAAATAAAAATATAACTTATTTTGAAACGGAGAAAGTATTGTTATAAGATAAAACAGAAAACAAATGACTAGTCGACCTCGAACTTCATCGTACACTAATTTCGTCTTGAATCATCCAATGACTATTACCGCCATCTTCAAGATAACTAATTGGTTAAGGTTTCAATTGAATACATTGAGAGCCTTTTTCCTTAATTTATTTGCTTGTTTATAAACTCTTCTTTTTTCTTCAATTTAATTTAAAAATTTGAAACAAAGATTTTTATAAATTTTATTTGTTACCAACTTACCATTTGAAAAAAATCATATCCATACTCTCGTGTTATTAACCGTTAATTTCTTTAAATTAAAGTGGCCATACACAATTAGCATAGGCAAACAAATACTCTTTGTTTAAGAAAAGACAATATTTCGCTTTACCTATTATACCTTAATTTATTTAGAAAGTTAATATTTTTGAAATAGGTAGAACTTTTTTTAATGAGTAGATTGATTTTTGAATTCTATTAATTAATAGGAGTAAAATAGTAAACTATGTCAATTATTATCTTTTTAATAGATGTGTCAAGTAAAAAATAGACAAGTAAATAAGGAGAGAGGGGGTTATATATTTCCTCTATTCTAAAATATTGTGTGATTTGGCTTTTTTCAACATATAAGTTAAGGTGAATATTGTTTATACTTTTTTATATGAGAGTCTTTTTGTGTAGATCTGTATATAAATTTTTAATTAAATCAATGAAGTAATTTTATTCGATTGAACTAAAAAGTTGATTAAATAACAAGGACAATCGTAGGAATCCTCAAAATTTGTGGCCCCTATTTTGTAGTCTAGTCTTCGTTGGGATTTTAAATAACTTCGTTCTAAGCCCTCCGTTGTCTTCACGTTTGATAGTTAGGCTCCATTTTTTCATTAAGAACGGTCGATAGTTTTTTAATTTTTTTTATGTTTGATTGGTTAAATTTTATAAAAATTATCTTTTTTAGGAAAATAGTTCTTTTAAAATAGGAGAATATTTTTTCTTAATAGAAATCAAAATATAAGTTTTACAAGTGACATTGTGCATTGATTGCATCAATCCCACCCTCCGACATACCTATCTTCATCCCCATCTCCATCACTACACACCTATATTTTCCGTCCCACCTCTCATAGTATTTGCTTAGATTATATAAGAATACGTTCAGAGTAATAGTTTTTCTACTTAAGTACCAAACACAAGAAAATAAATAAAAAATTCATTCATTCTAAAATATCATTTTCCTTCCTACCAAACACACCCAAATTCCTCTTGTTTTAAATTACATTCGAGGGACTCCTACCAAAATAGTTCATGATTCACCGTAAAATATTATATACGTAGTTAAAATCAAATATTTATATTAAAACTAATAGCAATGCATGATACTACATCAAATAGTAACATTTTTTACCCGAAATATAACTATATGTGAAAAATTATTAAAATTACAATTTTTTAAAAATTAAATCCATAATTTTTAAAACGTAATGAATTTACGGTAAGAACTTGAAGATTGAACCTCTCAAATATAAAATCCAGATTTATCTCTTTGTAATTAAAGCAATTGCTGTGAAAGCTAATGTTTGCTCATTATATTGTTAAAAATTATGCATACATATATACCATATAATAAATAGTCTAGATGACTAGTAAAGGAATAAGGATATAAAAAAAAATCTAAATTATTTAGGATTAATTGTCTATCCTACTATCTTTAAAGATATAATATAATCAATTTACTATATTTGATAAAGAGAAATTAAGACGTGATATTCTTCTCTGAATATTATTATGCCTATTTTTTTAAAATTTTGAATTTGTCTCTGTTGTAAATATTTATCTACATTACTAGTGACTTCTTACTGGTGATGGTAGGTTATTTATTAATTCCACCAAAATTTCAAATAGGTAATACCTATTAAGAGGTTTATACATAATTACAAGCAAACTGATTGTAAAAATGAAAAATAAAAAAATTATACTATAAGGGCATACAATACAAGTTAATTATAAACTCATATAAATAAATTAAACCCAATTAGTGGTAGCTAACCCCTAGCTGTTAATGAGTAGAACCATGTTATACAAACTAGTAAAACCTATCCTATTGGATTTTCTTAATCTTGTAATAACACATTTTATACTGTCACTTTAAGACAAAAATGCAGAAGCAGATCTGCCAAAAACTTACATAAAATTTAAAAAGAATATCTCACTTCAACAACTTTAATGAGTCAAAACCGCCCCCAAACAGTTCTAAACCTAAAGGCATTGCAAATATTTTAATGATAAAAAAAACACATTTTGTTTCCTATCAACTTCTATCTCAAAACGTCAATCGAAATTAGTTAAATCTTCAAATTCAATTTTTAATCACAACTTCATGAAGATATTCCCAGAAAATACATTTGTAAATTTTCCTTTTCTCGTTCTTATTTCCCACTTTGTAATTAACCAAACAAAATGCTCTCTGTACATATAACTTGCCAAATTAACAAATATAATATGGTAATAATAGTAATATTCTTCTTAATTTGCACATTGTAAAACTAGCACCTTCTCACATGTCCAACTAGTAGTTAATTACTACCTATAATTAAAACTAATTAGTAATCTACTAACCATGCACATAGTAAACTACTCCCATCACATCTCCCTAAACACAACTTGACAACTCACCTATTTTTCATCCAACCCTTCTCAAATCTCTAATCCTCCCCCAAATTAGGTATCTTAATAGTTTCTCGACTATCTGAACTTTCACTTTATTGACGAGAATAATAATTTTTTCTCGATCCCTCACCGGGTAGGAGCAGCTTGTGGTCGGGAGTTTATCCGAATCTTTTTTTATGAAAAATTATACAATTTTATACCTAGTTAAAATTATTGGTAGATGTCGAATCCACTAGATTTTATTTTTACTTCTTCAAATCTTGAACCCTTTTCACGAAAATTCTAGCTCCGCCGCTGTCTGTCACCACCCCTTCCTCAGTTTCTTCTATAAACTCCTCCTCAAGGCAAAAACTCACCCTTGAAACAGAGCTCTTTCTCTATTCATGGCGGGTTCTAATCCAACCCCTTACTATACTCCAACCTCCAAACCCACTCCAACTTCCCACTATTCTTCTTTACCTTTGAAAAAACCCAATCTTTATTCATTAATTGCCATCACTTTTCTCTGCTCTGCTTTTTACTTCACCGGTTTATGGCAAAGCAGCACCACCGGCGCCGGTGCCGGCAGCAGCAGTGTCGTCATCACCACCACTTCCCTCCCCTGTTTACCTTCTAAAAACACCTCCACAAATCCTCCATCTTCAAGAACCACCACCAAAAAACTAGACTTCACCACCCATCACTCCGCTGCAGACGGCGGAGCAGCTGTTACAGCACCTGATGACGCAATCAAGATTTACCCTGTTTGCGACATCAAGTACAGTGAGTATACCCCATGTGAAGACCCTGAAAGATCATTGAAATTCAACAGAAGAAGATTAATTTACAGAGAAAGGCATTGCCCTGAAAAGAATGAACTCTTGAAATGCCGTATACCTGCACCGTACGGTTACAAGAATCCATTTAAATGGCCTGTTAGTAGAGATGTTGCATGGTACGCTAATGTTCCACATAAAGAATTGACAGTAGAAAAAGCCGTTCAAAATTGGATTAGATATGAAGGTGACAAATTCAGATTTCCTGGTGGCGGAACTATGTTCCCTAATGGTGCTGATGCTTATATTGATGACATTGCGAAATTGATCAATCTTAAAGATGGCTCCATTCGAACCGCCATTGATACTGGCTGTGGGGTAAATTTTACCTTCCTTCAAAATATTCTCTGTTTTACTTGTTTGTTACATTTTCTTCTTGAATTTTTATACTCCCTTTTACAGTATTGTATTTCTTGAGTCTTTAGTCCCCAGAAAATGAAGAATAAAATAATCAACTTCTGATAGAAATTTTATTCACGAGTGAAATGACAGTTAATTACTCCATGATAGTAATACTTTTATAGATCTGCAAAAGCAAATTTGCACCCAGGTGTGGTCTGGTGGTTAATGAAGTGGTTGAGAGTCATGAGTTTGTTTAAATCTTAGCGGAGACAAAAAACACTAGGCCATTCTCTAATCTGTAGTAGTCTTGGTAGACAGAGTTACCTGGTATTTATTGTTGGTGGAAGGTGACAAATATCCTGTACGATGTGGCTGAAATACGACCACAATCATAAAAAAGTGGGTGGAACAAATTTAGATTAAGCATTGATGATGAATGAAATCTTTTAATGTGAAAGAGTGATCTAAGAGGGACTACAAGAAGTTGAATTATGTGTAGGAATAATTAGGAAAGTGATGTTCCTTGCGTAGATTGGATTAGAAATAGGCCAGTGGGTTGTACTTAGAATCTAGACAAAAAGCTCTTTTGTCCATGAGGAATCAAAGCAGCTTTTTTTTTTCCTGACCTGAATTCCTTCATTCTACACCTGGCACTCCATGCATGATATCTCATTTTCTTCTGTGAATCTTTCAGCAGCTAATTACACAACTTTTACTACAATTCTACTACATAAAGAATCTTATTTGTACATATGAAAACTTCTATTTTTACCATAGAAAGTTAATTTGCTGCATTAAGCAGAGGGAAATGATGTTGAGCAAGATAATATGTTTGCAATTGTATTGAAACATTAAAAATATATGCAGGTTGCGAGTTGGGGAGCTTATCTTTTGTCGCGAAATATCATAGCCATGTCATTTGCACCTAGGGATTCACATGAAGCACAGGTTCAATTTGCTCTCGAGCGCGGAGTACCTGCTCTAATTGGAGTTATTGCCTCCAAGAGACTTCCATATCCGTCTAGAGCTTTTGACATGGCACATTGCTCTCGTTGTCTAATTCCATGGGGCGAGTATGATGGCACGTATTTGATTGAAGTTGATAGAGTCCTTAGACCTGGTGGATTTTGGATCCTCTCTGGCCCGCCGATCAACTGGAAAAGACATTGGAAAGGCTGGGAAAGAACCAGGGAAGACCTATATGCTGAACAAAATAAAATTGAGCAAGTAGCTAAGAGACTCTGCTGGAAAAAGTTTGTTGAGAAGGATGATATCGCAATATGGCAGAAGCCGTTCAATCATATGAAGTGCACAGAATTTCGAAACAGAAACAAAAATCCACCAATGTGTCCTGCACAAGATCCTGATAAAGCCTGGTTCGTGCTTCCTTCGATTTATCGTCACATTTGGTATTATCCTACAATCCATATTCTCTTAGCATTGAGATTACTTCGTGTCGATTTGATATTTGCAGGTATACAAAGATTGAAACTTGTTTAACTCCCTTGCCTAAAGTTGCAAGTGAAGAAGAGGTGGCCGGTGGACAATTGGAAAAGTGGCCTAAAAGATTACACGCAATACCACCGAGGATAAGCAGGGTAACTGTAGATGGTGTCACAGAAGAAGTTTTCCAGAAGGATTCACAGCTATGGAAAAGAAGAGTTTCTTATTACAAGTCAGTGAATAACCAGCTTGGCCAGCCTGGGCGATATAGAAACATCTTAGATATGAATGCATTTCTAGGTGGCTTTGCTGCAAATTTGGTCAATGATCCTGTTTGGGTGATGAATATAGTTCCCGTTGAGGCTAAGGTCAATACACTTGGTGCTATTTATGAACGAGGACTAATCGGAACATACCAGAGCTGGTAATTACTATGCTTCCTTCACATTTCCCCCCTAACCCCAGTAAATGGCAGCATTAGTTTTAGGTCGACTATAGTTATGTGCACAGAAAGCTAGTACTATTGACAGAGTTAGATGCACATTTCAGCACATACGCTCTTAATTCAGAACTCATATTGTCTAAATTCTGGATCTACCTACCCCTGTAGTTTTGCTTTTGTGATGAATATTAACTTTTTTCTATAGGTGCGAGGCTATGTCAACTTACCCAAGAACATATGATCTCATTCATGCTGATTCCGTATTTACCCTCTACGAAAACAGGTAAATTATGATCTCCAAAAGATCATGTTCTTTTACCTTCTTGGATATGGAAGTCTCAAAAATGTTTTTGTTTATTGTTTAACAGATGTGAAATGGAAGATATTACGCTAGAATTGGATAGGATATTAAGGCCAGAGGGAAGTGTAATAATCCGAGACGACGTAGATATATTGATCAGAGTGAAAAGAATAGCAGATGGACTGAACTGGGATAGTCAAATTGTTGATCATGAAGATGGTCCATTGGAGAGGGAGAAGCTTTTCTTTGCAGTAAAGACATACTCGACAGCTCCAGCTACTCAACCATCTAAAACTACTTAAACCATCATTGTTGTAATCTTTTTTTCTGTTGTTCATCCTCTCTTTGTTGTATTCTTTCACTTGTTAAATTGTAGTAGTAGTACTATTACTTGCAAATTGTAAACTCTAGGGTTTTAGTGATTCTTCTGCAATTCCAATGAAGTCATGAGTTCTGTGCTAACTTTATCTTATCTCTACAAATGCATGTTTTCATTTCTAGAGAAGCCTATTTTAGACTTCAAATTTAAATATTCAGTAAGACGTTACTGAGAAATACGTTTGTGCTATTTTAGTCAACTATTCAGATTTTGTACTAGTTAAGCTAATTTATTTTCCTTTTGTATTATTTAGGTCAAAATTTTGGGGAAAATGAGTTTCCTGCATAGTAACCATATTGGACCAATTGATACTATGTCATGGTCTAACTATAAATTGCAGGCCAAATTAAAAGACAAAAAAGCTGAGTGGCACAAAACATTGAATTAGGTCCTTCATGCAGATTGGTCGTTCTTCATATACTCGACACTTTTGCATACCTTAATACTATATATAAATATACAGAATCCTAATTAACAAGAAGAAACAAGTCAGCTGCATATATTAAAAACAATCATATTATGGCAGACCTGAAATCTGTTCTTTCCCTAGTGCTTTTGAGTATCCTTATAACTGTATTGCTGCAAAGCCAAGTGATTGAATCTCAGGGTGAGCCACAGACATGCTTGGCATCACTTGGGAACCTGAACGTCTGCTCCCCATTTGTATTTCCGGGAACATCGAATACGACTTCTAGCACAGAGTGTTGTGCTGCCCTCCAATCATTAGATCATGAGTGCATCTGCAACACTGTTCGTGTTGCTGCCCGCCTTCCTTCTCACTGCAACCTTTCTCCCGTCTCTTGTGCTCGTCATCACTAACTAGTCATTTTAGCATATTGAATTTGTTCCAAAGAAGTGTTTGTTCCTTTTTTTCAATTAGTGGAGTGTTAGTCTCAACAAATAATCATATGTTAGGAAAATTAGGATTTTTGGTGGTGTGATTTTTCTGTTAGTATACTCAAAGTCCTGGCAACACAACAATGTTTTTGTTGATTTTTTCTGCTATTTCTCTCAGGACTGAGAGGTACTTGATATATATGTGAGTTGAGAAAAAAGAAAAGGAAACCGCGAGATAGATGAAACATTATATATTCTAATAAATTAAGATGAACTAAATCTAACTGCCTAGTAGTACATAGTAGAAAGAACAAAAAAGTGCTAAAACGAATAATAAACTAGTGAGTGCTTTGCATGCCAAACTGGGAAATTCTGCGATCACCTCTAAGTTCCATCACATTTCCATAGAAAGGTGGGAACACAGCTGAGGTAGTGACATCAATGACAGTGATCATATATGTTCACTCCTCGAAATACCATCACCAATCCTATTGTAAACCTGCCGTTTCATGTAAACAAGATTATTTGGTCAGGTCCATCATCATCCTATCGGAAATACCAAATTTGTTGACACCAATAGATAGTAGAAAATACTTACACTGACCCTGTAACTAGTAGAATCAGAGAAAGCAGTCCAAAGACATTTCGGTAGGCCTTATATTTGGAGTAGACATGATCAACAACTGGAAGATTCTGATCATTTTCTGCCCGCCCTACATGAGGAGGCACGAGCAGAACAAATCCAAGGAGAAGTCCAGTCATGAATCCACAGATATGAGCAAAATTACCAACGTGAGGCAGCATTCCAGCTGCCAGATTTATGACAACTATCAGCAACAGAGTGAACAGTGCACCAACAGAGACGCTCCAATTTGCAATAATCTCTGAAAACTTAGCTCCAATAAGGCCAAAGAGAGCCCCAGAAGCACCAACAGAGTCGCTCCTCTGAATAAATAATGAGGTAAGTATGCTCCCCCCAATTCCTGAGAATAGGTATATGATACCAATGCGGACTGTCAAAGCAAAACAAGTTAATCAAATCAATATCAGCATAAAGCAAAAGAGGGTCAAAATTCACATATGAGAAGGCGCTGACATACCAAAACCATATTGTTGCTCAAGGTGTTTGGCAACAACCATAAAACCCATTGTACTTGCGAGTAGATGAATAAGACTAGCATGCAACCATATACACGTGATAAGCCTCCATACTTGATGATGATAGACCACTTTATTCCAATCAAGAGCACCAAGCCTCTCTAACCTCATAAATTACAAAATACGGTTAATGTGGTCCAGCCCTTTTCTAGACTTCCAGACTCGTGGATAGTGTTTAGTGCACGGGGTTGCGATCCATCCCATTTTATGTGAACATATTACTATTTGGAGAGTCAAACGAATTTTTTCAAACATCCTTTGAACATTTTGAATCATTAGCTATGTTCGACTTGTACTACTTTTCATAGAGTTTTCAAATATATAAATTTTATTTTATTATATTGAACATGTTACATAAATTGGAAGAGGGATATAGAAGTACTTACATTGAAGAAGAAAGGCCAAAGAGAGGATTTGAACACCTTGAATCCTGCTTTTGACAATGAATGATAAAGTACATGACAAAACCCAACATAACATATTTGGCTGCAAAAACCAAATTGTAACAAACATTATTCATATTATTATTGTTGTTTCTCATGGCAACTGTTATTTTGCTTTAATAGGGGTCTTTTCAAGGCAAACTGAAATAGCAAATCCAACGGAAGAAAGAATCGAATTGAGTTAAGAGTGCTATGGCCCACCAACAATTGCTGTTGAATATATATATACTAGTTTTTTGACACGTGCGTTGCACATGATTATCAATTTAGAAATTTTAAGCGAAGATTTGAGTAATAAGCTTTGCACAAAATAATATTGCAGATTCTTTTGTAAATGTTCAATGTGGATCATCATATATATCTCTTATTCACAATATGGTACCTCATATTCCGCAAAGCTTCGAACTCACTCAACGACAATAAATCACACGAAATTTTTTAAAATGCAAGATGAAGAAGAAGAGTAGAAGCTTAAAAACAATTGTGATTGAAAAATGAGAGGAAACCCCTCTATTTATAGTCAACAAAGCATATTATGAGCAAGCGTTTTTGTGTCTTATCTGAAAAGTCATGACCTTTCCAAGAAGTCACAACCCTTTGGTTAATAAAAAAGTCACAACTATTTGGAAAAGTCACAACTCATCGAAAAATCACAATCCTTTGAAAAAGGTCACAACTTGTCAGAAAAGCTACAACTCATCAAAAAAGTCACAACCTAAGTTAGGGATATATGAATTTATACTACAATAAAAATTAAACAAATAAACACTTCAACTGGCGTTATTATAAGTCATATGAACTTTTATTCGTTGAAAATACTGAAATATTAAGAAATAGTAATTCAGTAAAACAAAAAAGCAATGTTTATATAGTAATAACTATTTTGAAGCAAACTTCCTGACAATCTAAATCACATAAGTAGCATTGATAAATAATGCCATTCTCTTGTCTTGGCAATCAGAAAAATAAATCGTGACAATTCTCTAACTCTTGAGAAGTTGAATAATTTGGAAAAAGATATTCAGAAGTATATATCTATATCACAAGAGAAATTGTTAACAAAAGCAAATGAATTTAGACTACAATAAAAATTAAACTAATACAAACTTCAACTGAAGTTATTACAAGTCATATAAACTTTTCTTTGTCGAAAATACTTAAATATTAAGAAATAGTAAATCAATAAAATAAAAAGGGTAATGCTTATATAGTAATAATTATTTTGAAGCAAACAACCTGACAATCTAAATCACATAAGTAGCATTGATAAATAAAGTTATTCTTTTGTCTTGAACATCAAAAAACAAATCGTGACAATGTTAATAATTTTTAAAAAAGATATTCAGAAGCATATATCTACATCACAAGAGAAATTGTTAACAAAAATAAATGAATTTAGACTACATCATGTTAACTTTATATATTGGAACATTACATACTAATGTATATACTAAGAAAAAAAATATTATATCATCAGAATTATTTTCCTCAAGTACCCTAGGTTAAGGGATATACCCTCTTACGATAGAACAATTTACTTCATCGGAATAGTGGTACCTCATATTCCACTAAACTTCGAACTCACTCAACGACAATAAATTACACGAAATTTTTTAAAATGCAAGAAGAAGAAGAGTAGAAGATTAAAAAGAAATTGTGGTTGAAAAATGAGAGGAAACCCCTCTATTTATAGTCAACAAAGGGTAGTATGAGCAAGTGTTTTTTGTGTCTTATGCGGAAAATCATGACCTTTCCAAGAAGTCATAACCCTTTGAAAAGTCACAACTTATTTAAAAAGTCACAACTATTTGGAAAAGTCACAACTCATCGAAAAATCACAACCCTTTGAAAAAAGTCACAACTTATCAGAAAAGTCACAACTCATCGAAGAAGTCACAACCTAAACTAGGGATATTATAGTAATTTAACATTTAAGTTAGGAGTTCATGGTTTTAAGGTAATATATAAATATATATATATATTTCTAATTTTACCATTGTTGAAAATCATTTAAACGTTCAAATTTTAATAATAGTCAAAATTCAAATATTTGTTTATATAAAAAAAATAGTAGGAAAAACTTCTAAATTTCCATTCGATCATTTTTTCTCGGTAAATTTTTCAAAGATTACTATAGTAAACTTGTAATTCTATTTAATACTCTTTAGAAGGGTGGCCAGCTAGGCTTAAGTTATTTACGACCCCTCAAAGTTGTACGCATAATTCATTTACACATCTTAACTAAGACTAGTATCTATTAAACACTTTAAAATTAATATAGGTGGACCATTAAATATTATTATTTTATAAAAATATTATTTAATCGATAAATTAATATTTACTAATTTTAAGAGTGTTTTGAGATTCAATGAATGTTAATTTTGATTACATCAAAATTATTGTATCTTATTAATTTATGTATCATATTTATTGAATTTGCATAGTTTTTTTTTTTGGAAAATACATAGATTCCCCCCTGAACTTATCCCGAAAAGTCAGTTACACACTTAAACTATCATGGTGACCTATTACACACCTTAGCTACTCAAAAGTGAATTTATTACCACCCTGAGACGTGTAACACCACTCTCACATTATGTGGTGTATTACACTCGCTGCCACATCAGCGCTACATCAGTTCAGCGTCATGTCATAATTATAATTTTTTGTTTTCTTTTCTTTATTAATTAACTTTTCTTTTGTTAACTATATTTTACTCTAACTAATCCCTAATTAATTATTTTAATTCTCTAATAATTATATCTTCTCTATCACTAATCCCACACATTTTCAATTCTCATTTCATCGGAAAATCATATCCGGCCCTACCTTCACTATTGATTTTGTTCTTCACCACCACTGTATCACCTTCAATTCTTCTTCTTCTTTGTCACCCAACACCAAATATCACCATCACCATTATCAATATCAATTTTTTCTTCTTCACCACCTTCAATTATCTCTTTTAATGTTTGTCATCCGCCACCCATCACCACCAAACCCATAAAGCTGCTATTACCACCAAACCCAAAAATTGATTAACAACCAAAAATTCTTTAACAAAGTCATAAAAAATGAAAAAGATAGAAACAATCAATCAATTTTTTTTCGGAAAAGGGCCTAAAATACCCTTGAACTATTTGAAATGGTACAAAAATACCCTCCATCCACCTATTGGGTCCCAAATACCCCTGTCCTACACATATTGGCTCCCAAATACCCCTGTCATCCATCTTTGAGTACAATATTGACCACTTTTATAACAAATTGTCATTTAAATAATTTTTTAACTACGTGTCGGCCATCTATTGGATATAATTTAATAACTTAAATTAATTTACAAACTCACCCATTATTAATTATATCCGACCCAAATTAATTAATTACACTCGTCCCAAATTACATTTACCCCACCGATTAAAACAAATACACCTTTTATTCCCAACATTTCACTTCATCTTCCAACCTTCTTCCCCAATATATTCGCCTACAATCTCGAAAAACACTACCTAAATACACACGTGTATCACCATAAAAAAATCACTAAAACACTCATGATTATTTATTGATACATGAGTGTATTTAGGTAATATTTTTTTGAAATTGTAAGCGAATATATTGGGGAAGTAAGGTTGGAAGAGGAAGTGAAATGTTGGAAACGAAGGGTGTATTTGTTTTAATCGCTGGAGTAATGTAATTTGGGGCGGGTGTAATTAATTTGGTCTGGTATAATTAACTTGAGTCGAATGCAGTCAATTTGGATCGGATATAATTAGTAATGAGTGAGTTTATAAACTAATTTAAGTAATTAAATTGTAACTAACAGCCGCCACATATTTAAATAAATTATTTAAATGATAATCCGCTATAAAAGTGGTCAATATTAGACCCAAAGGTGGATGGAAGGGTGTTTGAGAGCCAATAGGTGGATGTCAGGGGTATTTGGGAGCCAATAGGTGGATGAAGGGTAGTTTTGTACCATTTCCAATAGTTCGAGGGTATTTTAGGCCCTTTTCCGATTTTTTTTAGATAAAATACAATTATTCACTAACCAATCTATGTGAATTAACCTAATTGCGAATCAAAAAAAAATTGTGCTTTAAGATTGTAATAAAAAATAAAGAAGTATGATGAAAATAAAAAATGAAGAAGAAGAGGACAATGAGTGGGGTTTGAAGAAGAAAAGGTGTGGAGGTGGGGTGGAAAAGAGGATTCTAACTTTTTTTTACTTTAATTTCAAACCGACGAGCCTATTTTTTATTTTTATTTTATTTTTTTGCCATGTCAGTTTTAGGGGGGTAAGAAAATTCACTTTTGAATAGTACAGGTGTGTAATAGGTCACTATGATAGTTTAAACGTGTAACTGACTTTTCGGAACAAGTTTAAGGGGGAATTTATGCTTTTCCCAAAAAAATTTATTATATGTGAAGTACAATGAATACATCAAAATTATAATATCTTACTAAATTATGTATCATATTTATTGAATTTACATAAATACATTATACATAAAGTATAATATATGTATATCCCTTCATTGTAATATGTTTTTTTTTGTTAAATAGTTCATTGTAAAATAAATTCAAAAATCTATGATTAATGATCTCGGCTACTGCAATAAAATAGACTTCAATAACTATTGAATTACCAGAGTGAAAATGATACATGTTCAAAGGTCCAGCTCTTAGAAGAAATTGTGCATACCATCAAAAAAAATAATGTTGATGATGAAGTTGAAGATGATACAATACCTTTGGAACTAGATACTGTAACAAAGCACTTACCGCATCTATAACTCTTTATAATTTTATGATGTAGTTCAAAAAGATAAAATCGAAACGTTTGGATGCAATAAGAAAAGTTAGAGATGAGCCTCAACTAGATTTAAGTTTTAACAAGAAAATAAACACCATAGAATCATATTTTACTAAATTGTCTCAGATATATTTGTACTTTTAAAGAATTATTAATTTATCATATTAATGGGACCATATATTTATATATGGGTCTTCTAAAAATATATTATCTTATCAAAATTAATGATTTTTTCCATTGGCCCAAATCGGGACCGGAGAAATTTTTTTATCTTAGAGAGATTATTAATTTGTCGAGTATTAATTTAGTGAGGTTTTAACCGTATTAAAAAATTGTTCCTATTAGACATTTTCTGATAATCAACAAAAAATATATATGAAGAGTGAGTGGTACACTTGCGCTGACATGACAAAATGACTAATTAAAATTTAACACATGGCATGGGCCCCCAAAATTAATTAAAAATATTTTTTTGTTTAAAATTATTTCAAACACATTATATATCTAATTTGTTTTTTTTAAAAAATGAAAATGTCAACATATTCTACCCAGCCTCACCCCTACCTGACCCCTCCCAACCCCATTTTGTCACCTTATTCCCAAAACACATTCTTTTCCAACACAAAATTCAATTTCTTTTCAAATAACTTGAAGATTTAATAAAAAATATAATACTAGATACATCAATTCTATCAAGCTTTCGAATATCATTTTGATGAATTTGGTGATTTGTTCGAAAATGGTGATAGATTGTCCGACTTTTTTTCATCCAATGCATAAAAATAATTTATCTTATTTCTTTGTTCTTCTTTCTTCATACATTCAATTAGTTGATTCAGATTTGAAAGAAATAAAATTTTAAAAAAAAAGAGAGGAGAGAAACACAGTGTTGAAGCAAAAATGGAGAAAGCTTTGGAAACTAAATTAAGATGAAGACGATGATTGGTGGGGTCATTATAGTGCCAAGTGTCAATAAAAGAGGAAAAAATGTATTTTATTTTAAAAAAACACTATTATAAATTTCTTCACGCGCCCCAAGAAAGTCTAGAACACGATTTTTACCACATCAGTGTTTTGTGTTTAATAGGTACATGTTTTGAGGAATTTAGGTGTTCAATAAATACAAGTTTTATTTGAGGTATCTATAATTATGCGAACAAACTTTTAGGGGTAGTCGAGACTTAAGTTGGCAAGCTAATAATAATTAATATTGGACAAAAAAATGGACCAAGGAAGTAGCATATATTTCAACAATTTGAATAAGCACTTTTTCAACATTGTGAAATACCTGCCCCCCCTCCCCCCCCACCCCCCCAAAAAAAAGACACTTATGTATAAGAATCAGGGTCCACTAAATAAGCGAAGGGACACATGTATAGTATTTAAGGGTCATTTGGTAGATTTTTTGCAATGTATGCTATTTTTAATATACCAAATCAAACCGTGCGTAAGAATCTTTTATGTATAATTAATGCAAGCATAACTAATATAAACATTACTAATGCAAATATTCCTAATACACTCTATTTATCATATATTTATACACTCTACCAAATGATACTTTACCAAAAAATAAATCTATATATCTATAGATATAAAGTTAGATGTAGGAGAAGTGATGTGGCATGCCTCTAAAGCCACCATTACCATTTATCTTTTATCTTCTTTTTTTTTGAGATTTTTTATATAAAAAAATACATTATCTATTCATTAAATAACTTAAAAAAACCACACAAAATAAATCCCCACGTATGAGTAATCAATCATATCTTTAAGACAATAGCAAACCAATAAAATCCCAAATAGCCTACAACCCACGTAGTAGCTATATGAATGTCTACATTAAACTCCAATTAAGCGTTTTAATCGTCCCTGTTGGAATGTATGCATCCACTAACTACGATGGGACCAGGTCCTTTACACAGTTGTGATGCACGAAAGTAAATACAAAGATTAAAGAGAAGACACAATACTTTACGTGGAAGCCTCCTTGCTCAAGGGAGTGAAACTACGACCTGTCTCACAGGATTTTCAAACTGTTTTCACTAATCTTCACAAGCAAAAGCGAAATACAGTTTACAACCACACAATGAGATTAACCTCCTAATCTCAATACTAGGTAATACAACCTATTACTTAACTGAGCCTAAGCAATACCTGCATTGCCCACTATACTAATCCTTACTGATTAATATAGACTTTTTCCTAAGACACAAAGTTACCCTCAACTATGTGCTTACAATGATTCACACAAGGTTTTGAAACGTTTCTTATCAAAGTGAAACGAATCCTACAAGTTAAGCACAAATACAAGCAATCAAAATAACAACAGGTTCATGAAGCGAATCGTCAGTCTATGAGGTCCCTTGTTGTTTTGTTGAAGCTTGAATTTTCTCTCTTTGAATGAATAATATGATATGTTGTTTGTCTTGTTGAATATAACAACCATAAAGAATTATTAACCGTTGGACAAACTACCTCGTCCATTCTGATTGGTTCAGTACGCTGACGACCTCACCAACCCCTGACATGACATCTTTCCAGCTGTATAGCACATTACCTTGGACGAGAGCACTCTGCAGAGGACCAGGTCTCTGTATTTGTGAGGATCATCAAAACATTTGGAAATAGTAAGACTTATCACTTTCCCCCTTTTTGATGATGACAAACAATTGACTCACATGAGTTAGCATTCATTCAAAGTGCATCATTATCCCTATCAATATTCCCCCGGTCACTATACTCTAATTTCACAAACAATTTACGATCAATTCCCCCTTTTGACATCATTGAAAATGAGTAATAATAAATATATACAAGCTGCATGCAAACGTTAGGAATCAGGGCCATGGGCCACACAGTATATGCGCAAGTAAGCAAAAATAGAGAAGATAAAAGCATACTAGTCAGGGCAAAAAAAGATGATATCATTAGATCACTAATGCTGACCACAAGGTTTGATCAAAACAGTACACTTTGCCACAAGAACTGAAAAGAGAAACCAACATAGACGTTGAAAGACATATTGAACTTGCATGAAATACTTATTTAGGATAGAGGGGAAGAAGGAGGTAAGGACCACAATAATAGGGTCATGCGATTATTAACATCGACATGGGCCTGGAGTAGTTACTTGTTGAGAGCCTGAACTACCTCACTGAGTGAGGCATTTGTCTTCAGTAGCTGGGCATTTTCAGCTCTCAATTTTTTGACTTCTTCCTTACCCATAGAACTGGTACCAGGTCCCTCAGAAATAGTCTACTGCATCTGAGCCTTAAGTCATACAATCTCAACCTCCTTTACATTCAAGGTTACTGTAAGATCATTTAGCTCTCGCTTGAGAGATTCTAGCTGCTCAAGAAGATCAGACACCTGAGACTTACCCCTGACCTATCCTTCAGTACATTCACATTCAATGAAGGTTGCAGGAGAGAACATCTGCTTCACAGTTTCAGGTACTCCCCTGCCAAGAGGTACTCCAAAGTGGTCGAACACATAGTTGAGTAGGTACCCATAAGGTATGCCATGTTTAACATTTTTCCAAGTCATCACCCTATGCATGTGTTCAAGCATAATCACAGAAAGGTTGATAGCCTCGAGTTTATCCAACTGTTCCATATGGAATAAATCTGCGACAGATGCTACAGTTCTCTTCTCATTCCTGGCACTAGGACCTTGTTAATGAACTCAAAAATTAATTAATACTCTCCTTTTAGGAACTTCTTGGGTAGACCAGCACGCTTAATGTCCCCACGCTTGGTAGCCCTTTGAACAAAATCACTGGAAGGTTTGCAACCTTCAATGGACCAGATCCCTATAGAATGAACTCTGTTGAGTCCACAATTTAGACTCATTTAGTTCTTTATTTTGATAGAAATTGTGTCCTCGAATGCTTATTTTGTCTCAATATCTGATGAAAACTCTTAGGTTTCAGGTATTTGAAGTTTTAGTGGAAGCATGGACACTTAGGCGCAAAAAGGAACAAAAAGGTTGAAAAGAACGAAGAAACTAAAGCATGAGCATCTCTAAGAACCTTTGGCGATTTGCCGAAAGGACAGACTCCACCCTTTGTTCCAGTATGTGAAGCCCTAAAGGAAGACGATAAAAAAGGCGATGAAAGGAGCAGTCGGCGCTTCGCTGAATAGTTCTGCGAAGCAGTACTATACCACCCAATGGTCCAGAACGTGAAGATGCTGAAGGCAAGCATGAAACGGTGATGAAACAGAAGAAGGGCGAGTCACTGAGTCATTCGGCGACATAAACTAACTTCGCCGAAAGATCCGCCAGCGCTATTTTCTGAAGTCTATAAATACTGAACTCTTTATTAATTTTATAAGTCTTGAACCATTTTTATATTGTTCATAATAGAATAGTACTTTTTAGATATTTTTCTCTCAAGTTTGGAGAGGGTTTTATGGGAGAGTTGAAGAGAGAAGGATTTCATCTTCCCTAAGTTGGAAGTGGGTCTTCTCCATTCTATTTGATTTTAGTATCATTTTAGGTGTATTTTGTTATTTCTTGATGTGTGGCTAAAAAACCCCATTCTTGGGGTATGATTTAGCAAATATGTGTTGATATTGTTGTTGGGTCTTGCTTGCTGATAGACTAGATGTATTTTAATGGTGATTTCACCTAGTGGTGTGGTTTAATTTAATGGGTTTGTAGTTGCAAATACAAAACCACCCATGTGTTTTCGGCTTGCCCGAGAGGGAGGTCGCTAAACCAAGACCACTAGGCTGATGGCCTAAGGAGTGGGTCGACATGAGGTTCAGCTCGAGAGGGTGAGCCCTAGTCCCATATCCTAACACTCAGCTTGAGAGAATGAGTGGGGTAAGGCGTAGGCTAGTCTTCATGCGGCAGATGAGTGTCCGAGAGGAACCCATTTGAAACGGGGTAAGTTGCCCGAGATGGAACTGATTTCCATTTAAAGCTTAGCCTAATCACTATTATTTTGCAAATTTCCTATCAAAAGCATGTACCCAACGATTTATCTTAGCTTGTATTACAGTCACACCCCAAGAACTTCCCATACTTGATTTTCTTGTTAATTTTTTGTTGTGTTTACTACTTGTGACAAAACCCCCATTTGATATTTGATATTTGACACTTTCATGTCACCTCCTTTAATTTAGTATGTTTTTGTTCGTCAATATCTTTAGCTACGACTAGTTAGAACGTAATTTTATTTTTCTATCAATTCTCAAAACCACTCCCTTGGGACACAACCCCAACCTTTAGTTGGGTTACTATACTATCGACGATCGTAGACACTCATACTGTAGGTTAGTGTCATTGGTCACGATAAACATCAAACTCTCAAAATGATTCCCAAGATTTCTTCATTGAGAGATATCTTTAATGCCCAAACTGTTGTCTGAATACCTTCATCATCGAGGAGCACTATTTTATAATAAAACTCCCGCATTTCTGGCTCGTGCAAATAAGGTGCTGGACATTCAAACAGGTGTTCCCAACTTTGAAGGGGCACATAATAAAAAAGAGTAGACATACCATGTTCTGCGAGAATGTATGGATCAAATACCCTTCCGTTGAGCACCTTTTGATTTTCGAGTTCAACAACACGCTCTTCTCTTGTTAACTCCCTACCCTCGACTTGCTTCTGAGAGGTCGTACCTGGTCCCTTACCGGATTTCGGTTTATAGGGGCCCTTTTTAGACACCTTGTCCTTTTTACAGGTGATTTCTTCAAAGTCTTAGGAACCCCTTTAGCCTTGACTCGTTCCTTTTCTGCCTCAGCCTTTCGTTTCACCAATGTTCGAACAATGTCTTCAGATTCTTTTCACTTGAGCCTATGTTTAGAGGAAGCGAGGTAGGTTCCTTAGTAGGCACACGAAGAATCCTTCTTCGTCTACGATTTCTTTCTGTTTGGACTTTGTTTACCGTCAAAGCATCTCCCATTAATTTTTATACCACCCC
Organism: Solanum stenotomum; assembly: GCF_019186545.1. Classification (NCBI taxonomy): domain Eukaryota; kingdom Viridiplantae; phylum Streptophyta; class Magnoliopsida; order Solanales; family Solanaceae; genus Solanum; species Solanum stenotomum. The sequence continues at coordinate 22,359,806 of NC_064289.1, read as the reverse complement.
TCTTGTTGCATATCTTCTTTTGTCTCATTTGGGGTGAGACTCCACCATTTTTCCTTTTCTTTTTCTTTTTCTTTTCCTTTCAGACTTAGTAGGCTCATCCTTAAGTCTAGTCTCAGGTGCAACCTGAGTTGTTGCAAGATCTGAGACTACTGTAGTCGACACATTTGCCCCTTGAACCCCTTTTCTAGACCAACTTTGAGGGGTTTCTTCTTTATCTTTATCTTCCTCTTCACTTCTAACCCCCATGATCACATGAGTTTGGTCGAACACTGGTTGAACACTACGGGGGACTAGTTTTGGTGATCTGTATTCTTGTTCTAAGAGTGTTGACTGAGTATCCCCTTTGAGAGACGCCAAACTTTGTACGACCACCAATTCCTCTGCCGCTGCTAGTATGTTGGATTCCATACCTTTTCCCTCAGGCAAATCACATTCAAATAACCTTCCAAGACATAGTGGATGACACAAGCCCTAGTTGAGACACGATTTCTAGACTTTCAATGGGAGTCGATCTCAAGGGTAGGCTTCACAACTGACTGGGCCTCAGAATTTTTTAAATCTTTGTCTAATAGAACCAGAGTTGGAGAGCAAGGCAAGACATCCACAAGGTTGATTTTAGGAGATACTAACACTTCAGTGTGGGGTGTGATAGATTCATCAGTCTCACCAACCCCACAAACTAGTGTGGACGGAGATCCTTCAGGAGGATGAATTGAGAAATTGAATGAACTGAGGTTTTTGATTTCTTGGGAGAGAGAAGATTTTGAGGAAGAAGAAGAGTTCGACATTTTCTCAAACAAGAAGAAGAAGACAATTGACAACTTAGTGAGATAATTCGAGGAGAGTAGGAAAGAATTTTGTGAGTGTTGAATTCTCACAAAATGGTGTATTTAACAAGGTATCGGGTCCCTAAACAGTAGTGACTCTTGGTTTTTAAACTGAAAAGACATTTGTAAGTGACACAAAAAATAGGGAGGAGACATGTGGCAGTGACCGTTGACAGAAAACTGTGTAGTAAAAGTGATACTAACCTTCTGGGGGACCAGGTCCCTCTCTATAGATAGCTCTTCCTATTATGGTTAGATGTTCCCTTCAGCCAACATGTATGAGTGTGTACCTGCAGTAAGGTACCATATGTGAATTCACAAACGTTAAGCAATACAACATGTATAGATACCTACCCTCCCTAGCATAGTCATATAAGAGGCTTCATGCAAACTTCTTGTGACATCAGGTGATCTTATGCATTCCCAAACTCAATCTGTTCTTGATGAAGCTTTCTTTGCCTAATACCTTGGTGAATATATCAGCCACTTGGTCTTCCGTCTTATAGTACCTCATCACCACGTTCTTCTTATTAACATTGTCTATGATGAAATGATGCAACACATCTATGTGTTTGGTCCTCTTATGCTAGACATGATTCTTGGCCATGTTTATTGCGCTTGTATTGTCACATATAAGAGGAATGGTATCTGTGAGAACACCAAAATCTTCGAGATGCTGCTTGATCCACAAGAGTTGAGCACAACATGATGCAGCCGCCACATACTCAGCTTCAACACTTGATAGAGTTACTGAATTCTGCTTCTTTGTTCCCCATGAGATTAGTGATGACCCTAGAAAATGAGCCATCCCTGAGGTGCTTTTTCGATCAACAAGAAACCATGCATAATCAGCATCAACATAACCAATTAGATTGAAAGAGTCGTCAGAAGGATAAAAAAGGACTAGGTCTTGTGTTCCCTTCAAGTATCTCAGTATTTGCTTGGCTGCTTTCATGTGTGACTCTTTTGGAGCAGCTTGAAACTTGGCACACATTCCCACACTGAAGATTATATCAGGTTGACTAGCAATGAGATAAAGAAGAGATCCAATTATTCCTCTATACATAGTCTGATTCACATCAATGACAACTTCATCTTTGTCCATTTTTGGATTTGTACTCATTGGAGTATCAATAGTTTTGGCCTCTATCATACTGAACTTCTTGAGCAATTCCTTGATATACTTCTCCTGACAAATTGATGTAGCATGGGGAGATTGTTTGATTTGCAACCCTAAGAAAAAAGTTAGTTCCCCCATCATGCTCATTTCAAATTCACAACTCATTAGGGCTGCAAATTCTTCACATAGAGGATCTATAGTAACTCCAAAGATGATATCATCTACGTAGACTTGCACTATGAAGAGCTCCTTTCCTCTTGACTTCAAGAACAATGTGTTGTCAATTTTTCCTCTTTTGAACCCATTTTCAAGAAAGATTTTTGACTATCGCTCGTACCAGGCCGTAGGTTATTGGTTTAGGCCATACAATGCTTTGTCTAGATTTAGCACGTGATTAGGCTGATTAACATCTTCAAACCCTGGAGGCTGCTTGACATAGACTTACTCCTTTAATTACCCATTGAGGAAAACACTCTTGGCATCCATATGGAAGAGCTTGAATCCCATGTATGTGGCAAAAACTATCAGTATTTTAATGGCTTCCATCCTCACAACAGGTGCAAAGGTCTCATCATAATCGATACCTTCTTCTTGACTATAGCCCTGCATTACTAATCTTGACTTGTTTCTTGTGATTGTTCCATGCTCGTCCAATTTATTTCTAAACACCCATTTTGTGCTAATGATGGTTTTGTTAAGTGGTCTGGGGACCATGTGCCATACTTTGATTCTATCAAGCTGATGCAACTCTTCTAGCATTGAGTTCACCCAATCAGCATCTAACAGAGCTTCTTTGATGTTCTTTGGTTCAAGAGTGGATATGAAAGCTGAGAACGCAACCAGATTTCTTGCCTTAGATCTAGTTTGAATTCTAGATTTAAGAGGGGAAATCAAGTTGTCTCGAGGATGAGATGATTGATGTTTCCATCCTGATTTTCTAGTAGTCTCCTTATCTGGTTTATCAGCTTGGACATCACTTTTTGATTCTCCATTCTGAGTCTCTCTTTCATGAGCATCATCTTGAGAGGTACTTCCATAGGTTGTTCAGCCTTTTCATCACTCTAATTCTTTTCATCCCGAGCTTCTCAAACTTGGTTTTCCATCTGAATCTACATTATCTTCTCAAATTCAAGATCCTCCTTTCCTTCTCGATTACTCAACTCACCTGATTCATCAAAAAATACATGCACACTCTCCTCCACACATGTGGTCCTTTTATTGTATACCTTGTAGGCTTTGCTTGAAGAGGAGTATCCCAGAAACATTCCTTCATCACTTCTTGGATCAAATTTTCCAAGATCATCCTTGTTGTTGTTCAGTACAAAGCACTAGTATCCAAAAACCTTTAGATGAATAAGAGATGGATTTCTTCAATTTAGCAGTTAATAGGGAATTTTCTTCAGAACTGATTTGATTAAACATCTGTTGGTGACATAACAAGTTGTATTCACTGCTTCAGCCCAAAAGCTCATTGCAAGAACAGAATCTATGAGCATTGTTCTGGAAATGTCTACCATGGGTCCTGTTATTCCTTTCAACAACCCCATTTTGTTGAGGAGTTCTTGGAGCAGAGAAGTTATGGTGGATTCCATGGTTCGCGCAGAAGCCTTTGATTTGGGCATTTTCGAATTCGATACCATGATCTGCCCTGATGCTTGCAATTTTGGTGTTTAGTATCAACTCGATCCCCTTTGCAAAGGTCATTAGTGTTCCAGTTGTTTCATCTTTTGATCTCAAGAACATGTTCCACATGAATCTGGAGAAGTCATCGATAATTTCCAGGATGTATCTCTTCCCTCATTTACTTTGGATTTTCATTGGTCCACACTAATCCATGTGAAGAAGTTCTAGTGGCCTGGAAGTGGTGACATCTTTATTTTCCTTGAATGATGAAGAGGTTGCTTACTCTTTACGCATGCCTCACAGATTTTATTTTCAGCAAACTTCAACCTAGGGAGACCACGGACCAGGTCCCCTGCAACCAATTTGTTCAGCAATAAGTAGCCTACGTGACCCAATCTTCTGTGCCACAGACTTGCATTTTCAGATTGAGCACTAAGACAAGTAAGATTGTCTCCTTCTATAGAATCCAAGTCTGCAACATACATGTTCTTCACTTTTTTGGCAGTAAGAAGAACTTTATTGGAAGTGAGACTTGTGACTATACATTGATCTGCCACAAATCTTACCTTATTCCCTTTATCACATATTTGTGAAACACTAAGAAAGTTATATTTCAAGCCACTCACATAATACACACTATCTATGGAGTGCTTCATTGATCTCCCAATCTTCCCAACACCTAAAATGAGCCCATTTTTACCATCACCAAATGACACACCACCGCCTTAGTGTGCTTCCAAAGAGTGGAAATTTTGAGTGTCTCCCGTCATATGCTTCGAGCAACCACTGTCCATATACCAGTATTGACTGCTTCCTCTCTTCTGCACAAGAATCACTTATTAGATTTAGGAACCCACTTGAGATGGAGTTCCCAAAAACTGTCAAAAGGTTTAATGAGAAACCTTCTTGTCCATGGGGGTAAAGTATTCTTGCTAAAATGATAACTGGGACCACCAGGTACCTTCCTCTTTTCTACTTTTCTTTTACCTGACTTAAATAAGTTTTTCTAATTTTCTTTTACCCTTTTTAGAGACTCACAATTCTTCTCCAGGTGACTGTTTCTTCCAAAATGGGTACACAAGAGATTGTCAGAGACATCGACATATTTACTGTGAGGGTTGTAGGGAGGTTCTATCTTTCTACACCCTAAGTATTTTCTTCTGTTGAACTTCTGATTAGCTAAGTTTGAAAGAATCTTAGATGAATCAGTCCATTTCAGGGAATGGTTTAGCTCTTCTTTGATCTGACTTAAGTCCCTCACTAGTTGTGAATTCTTTTCAAGAGAAACAACTAGTTTGGACTCAGATGCAACGTTTCTTCCAGTTCAACCTCAAAACTACTGAGTTTTCTTTTTCCACCCTTTGAGGTACCAAGTTCCTCGCTAGACTTCAGACTCTCAGTTTCTAGAATACTTACCCTAGTGGTCATTTCAGACATTTGATACACAAGGGCAATTTTCTAATCCTCACAGATACTCAACTTTTAACTTAACATGGCATTTTCATTTGTTATTTCATCTACAAAATCAATAAGAACTGCAACAAGTTTTCTCAATCTCTTAATCGACAAGGTGTCTAAATCACTTTTAAGATCAAACAGAGTTACCTCATCTTTTTCATCCTCTTCATCAGATTTTGACATCAGGGACAATATGGAGTTGAAGATAATTTCTTCATCCTTCACCACCATCATGGAGACATCGCCATGACCCTCCTCCTGCACAGAATCACTAGAGGCATTTCCCAGTGTTGCAAAGGCTTTCTTTATGACTTGATCAGTTTGAGCCTTCCTCTTGTCATGGACAGGGACCTGGTCCCTTCGCCGTGGTTTGAACTCCTGAACTTCTTGCTTTTGTCTGTGACAGTCTCTTATGAAGTGGCTAGGCTTTCTACATTTGTGACACAGATCGTTTGCAGTAGCCGTTCTACTGGTGGTTCCCCTTTTCTGGAATCCTCCATGCTTTTTGACAATCTTCTGGAATCTCCTAGTCAGATAGGCCATCTCGTCCTCATCATCAGATCCATCACTTTGAACCATTTTTAATGCAACAAATTTCTCCATTTTTCCCTCCTTTACCGATGAACCCTGCTGCCTGTTCAGCTCGTAGGACTGCAAGTTCTCGATCAGATCATCCATGGTAAGCACTTTTAGGTCCCTTGACTCAGTGATTGCATTCACTTTACTTTCCCAGGATTTGTCAGGAACTTTGAGAACCTTTCGAACTTTTTTGCTTGGGTGAATGGGTTCACCAAGACATCTTAGTTCATTTGTGATGGAAATGAACCTTATATGCATCTCATGAATGGTTTCTCCTTCCTTCATGCTGAAGTTCTCATACTGAGTTGTTAACATGTCTACTTTAGACTCCTTAACTTAGGTGGTTCCTTCGTGGGCTATTTTTAAACAGTCCCAAATTTCTTTTGAAATTGCGCAAGCCGAAATCGTGTTGTACTCATCTAGACCAAGCCCACAAACCAGCAGCTTCTTGGCTTTATAGTTCTTCTCTTTTTTCTTCCGATCAACCTCATCATATTCTCTTCTGGTCTTTGGGATCACTTTCGTAACTTCTCCTTCTTTTACATCTTTGGTGGGAATTTATGGTCCATCAAGTATCACGTCCCACAACTCAGTGTCTTCTACATTGATGTAATCATGCATCCGTGTGTTCCACCATCCATAGAATTGCCCGTTGAAGCGGGGTGGACGGGTGGTAAACAGTCCTTTCTCTAGTCTCGGTGGAGCTGTCGCAGCTCTGATACCACTTGTTGGACTGTATGCGTCCACTAACTACGATAGGACCAGGTCCTTTACAGATATGTGATTGTCACGACCCAAACCTACACCCTGGACGTGGCCAGCACTCGAGAACCATTGCTGGTCCCCAAGTGAACCCTCATTCTGGCTGACTTCAAGCGGAAGACTAACTCAAGCATACAAATCTTAAAAACTGAATAAATATTTATGAAACTTAAATAGAAAGCTTTAGCTCAAAAGTAAACTCCAAATAAAATAAATTATTCAACTTGCCATAGAATAGGCAACTTAAATCTTTAAAATATTTAAGAAAATAAATGATACAAACTTCTCAACTATACTGACTATCTATGAAACCACTAACTGATAAAGATGGAAGTTGAGATAAGAACCATGACATCATGACTAAACTGAAAAGTAAATGAAACCATCCAGAAATAAGGAGGCTCACAATAGCTAACTCGAACTCGCAGATGTATCAACGAATCTCATGTTGATGATCCTGAATACTTATTTCTACATCATGAAAAGATGCAGGCCAAATGGCTTAGTACGTGGAATGTACGACCACATAAGAGGAATTCTAAAGCATAAGCATAAGCTTGAACTTTGATAAAAAGGAAACATACTTACCTCTTCTCAACTCACTCAACTCAAAGAAACATAGCTCAACTCAATGATTAGATATTCAACTCAGAGGTATACTCCAGGATACTCAAAACTACTCAAACTTACTCAACTCAGAAGTACTCAAGGATAAGATACTCAACTCAAAATACTCAAGGATAATGGAACAGTAAAAGATGCAATATATATGAAAAGCTGTAAAACTATAGATAGCAACTCAATGTATTGAAAAATACAATAATACTCGGTATGTATATAAAAATATAATATAAATCTGTGGGAGTTTCTCTAACCGACAACCATCACTTAAGAGCTATAATGATGATACAACACTTTACCTCATGCTGCCAAGGACCATCCTATACCTTGCCGGGGGTATACAACCTAACTCACTAAGTGGATCCACTAGTCTATGCTAAAAGCATCTTAAGGAGTCATCTAAAAAGTATGATCCTTTACTACCTATGATGACTACATGGTTTATGGAGACTTGAGTTATCTGAACTCGCATCCCCATATCGGTGCTCAATACTACTCCCAAAATATACTTAGCTCATATATTTGTAAAAAAAAAACTCTTTCTTTGGTTTGAGATAATTACTCAAAACTTAGCTTAAAAGCTCTCTTGGAAATCAAAGTTTCCTCTTTACTGAAAAACTAGCTCAAAGGCTCTTTTGAAATATCAGTTTCCTTTCTTGTTTAAATGTGAAAACATTTATTCTTTAGGAATACACTGTCCTGATATACTCTTTTGAAGAAATAAACTCAACTCTTTGCTTAACTCAAAAATTAAGTCTTAAAACAAAGTTAGAACGTTTGTAAAAGACTTCTTAAAATATGGTTCATGCCGAATTATGGATGTGAACGACTTGATGCAAGGTTTTTAATAACCATAGATAGAACTCAATACTTGGAACTCAAGAACTTCAATAATACTACTCACTTCAAGAATGCTCAACTCAGAGGGTTCATGTGGAATTTATGAGCATGAACTACTCAACTCAATGACTCAAAGATACTTCTCGTTTTAAGACTGCTCGACTTATAGGGTTCATGCGGAATTATGGACATGAATAACCCAACTCAAGGACTTGATGGGTAACATGTAATAGTCCCATGATTAGGAATGTAATCTCAAATGGGTTAGAAACTCAATACTTAAGACTTAGGACATGGAGATATTACTCCTCTCATAGATACTAGAGTTATGGAGTTCATACGGAATTTATGGGTATGAACAACTTGACTCGTAGGTCTACCTAACATTATGGAACTCATGATACAACTCTTCTCATTCTCATACTTACTTTCTCAAAATCTAACTCAAATCGATTATGGATTTCAAAGGATTCACAATTGAACTCAAAACTTTCTGGAACTCTACTCTTAACTCTCTCTTGATTGTGAATTATGAAATCAAGAGTTATGGTTCATACTATGAAAGATCTCATGATGACAAAGTAGACTCATGTATACATTCTCCTCACTCTCATTCTCACTTACTTGAGTCTTGAAACAAGTTACAAGAAGTTGTAGAAGACTCCACAAAAGGACTTAAAGGGACTTTCATAGAATGTTCGAAATAATTCTCAAAACATAACTCTTAACTCTACCTTGCATTTGAATTATGAATTCAAGGTTATGATCATGTTAGGAATGATTTTAGGTGTTTATAAGTAGCTTAGAGTAGTTGGAATAAAACAAGGGTGAAGGTACCTTTCCAAAGAACTCAAACGGAGCAACTGATTCCAAACTGGACGGGGAAGGCGATCCTGGGGTTATGGGTGGCGCGGAGCGCCAGCCCCTGAAATTCAGAGCCTACTTTGGGGCGCTCTGGCTGGAGTGACACGCCAGGCTCCAACCTAGAAAACCCGACGAATTTCTTTGCTCGTTTTCCCACCCTAACTCGCCTAGAATTGAACAGTTTCTTCCCCAATCACTTAGAATTGATTACTTAACATTAGTACACTTTAATCTACTCAATACATCCCTTAAAAACACTCACTTTGATATCAATAAATCATCCAAAACCCATAACAACAAGATTTAGAATGAACTTCAAGAACACCTATCAAGAACTGAAATCTTTCAACTTCAAGAATGAAATTTGCGCTGAAAATAACATGTTTGGCGTGTGGGTGAACAAACCCAAAACTATGGAAGCTTACATACTTCTTAGGGATCAAACCCATGGCGAAAATCCGCTACAACACGCAAGAATCTCGACGAACACTTGATCCTCTCCTCTTTTCTCTTCTTTTCTCTACTTGAACTCTCAACTAAAACCCTAGGCGTATTTTAGGATTATAAACTGAACCTAATAGGATTATACCCTTAAAACCTTACTAAATATGAATCAAAACTGATTTGGTAAGGAAAAGAGCAAAATACCCCTCTAAAATTCGGTTTTGACTTTCCTTATCTAGACATCCCAACTTCGAATGCACATATCTCCCTCATACGAACTCAAAACTGAGCAAAATCGATGGCGTTGGAAAGATAATTCAAATATATTTCCTACGGTATCTAGTAACACACTTAACTCATCCTGTTCTAGGAGTTATGGTCGTTTGAAGTTGACCCAAAACTCATACTTAGCTTAACTTGCAAAATTTCAGATTTTTGCTATTTTCAATTTAGTTCTTTTTGAAACTCAAGATGCTACATCTAGTGACCTGACCTTAATACTTAATTTTTTTTAATTCCTCAGTAAAATCCTACTCACAACGAAGGATGGTTCAAGTCTTAGCTCAAAAATTTTCTGGGGTGTTACAGTGATGCACGAAAGTATTTACAGAAAGTAAAGAGAAGACGCAATACTTTACGTGGAAACCTCCTTGCTCAAGGGAGTAAAACCACGACGTGTCTCACAGGATTTTCAAACTGTTTTCACTAATCTTCACAAGCAAAAGCAAAACACAATTTACAACCACACAATAAGATTAACCTCCTAATATCAATTCTAAGTAATACAACCTAATACTTAACTGGGCCTACGCAATGCCTGCATTGCCCACTATACTAATCCTTAGCGATTAATATAGACTTTTCCGTAAGACACAAAGTTACCTCAACTATGTGCTTACAATGATTCACACAACGTTTTGAAATGTTTTATTAAGAAAGTGAAACGAATCCTACAAGTTAAGCACAAATACAAGCAATCAAAATAACAACAGGCTCGGGAAGCAAATCGTCAGTCTATGAGGTCCCTTATTGTTTTGTTGAAGCTTGAATTTTCTCTGTTTGAATGAATAATTTGATATGTTATTTGTCTTGTTGTATATAACAATCATAAAGAATTATTAACCGTTGGACAAACAACCTCATCCATTCTGATTGGTCCAGTATGCTGACGACCTCACCAACCCCTGACACGATAGATTTCCAGCTGTATAGCACATTGCCCTAGACAAGAGCACTCTGCAGAGGACCGGGTCCCTGCATTTGTGAGGATTCTCAAAACATCTAGAAACAGTAAAACTTATCAATCCCGTCTTCTCCTCTGCATGTGTATACTTTAATATTTCTCTGTCACTATTCTTCTTAATATTTTCCAATGAACCATTTCTTTATTTTCATCATTTGTAATTACAATGAATTTTAATGTGCATTTTTCTTTGAATAATTGCATTTAATTAATTCTTGATCTTTTTCATACTCTGTTTTTGTGTTATATATAGGTAAGAGTGAATCTTTTTCATGTTGTAGCTTGCTTAATTTGTCTTGCTTTTAATTAGATTTTTATTTTCTTTCAGGATTGGCTTTTGATGGAGATGATTTGATGATATGGATTAGGATTTGTAGAGTGTGGGATGCTATTTATTCGAAGAAAAACAATGAGTTGATATTGGATATGATTTTTGTTGACAAAAAAGTACCCACGTTACATAATTAGTACTCTTTTGACACCGATTCTTTTGGGAATCTTTATTCCCTAATCACATGTTGTTTTGATATATCAGGGCAATCTGTCAGTAAAAAGCAAGTTATATTTCGTCTTTAGAGTTCTAAAATGAACTTGTTTAATGACATGTTGATAATTAAGTTACAAAACAAGAGGTATCTATTCACTATTGATGTCTTATTGTGTAGCTTGGAAGATTTTGAGGAAAAACTACATGTCTTTGATGGGGCTAAGAGTAGGAAAAAAAGAAATCTAATCTTAGATGACGATGAATTAAGTGTTGAAGACACAAATAAGTGTAAGAATTAGAAAGTTTAATGTAACTTCTGACCTATTACTATTGTTTGATCTTAGACAATATTCCTTAATATTGTATAATTTAGATGTGTAACGATAAAATATGATATGATATATATATTTGTATTAAGAACCTTGAATCAATTTTCTTACTTTAAGTGGATAAGAATTTATCTTAATTAGTTCATTTTGCAGTGTAGCAAATGGTCGTAAGCGTACTTATCACATTAATTCCCTTCAAATTTTCAAAGCTTAAAGAAGACTTTAGTTGGAATCCAACATGTGTTTGCAGACATTGAGAGTTATGTGATAAGAACTGATTCAAAGGTGCGGTGACACTCATGTGTTGAAGAAGTAAAAGTACACGAAGAAGATAAGTAGCATAATCATTTTACTATTTTGTCAATAAATGTTGTTTAGCTATTCTTCCATCACATGACTTTTCAAACTCCACATATTTTATAATAGATTTGACGTAGTTTGTACCATAACAAATTGTCTATGCAGGATAAGAGCTTGCCGCTGAAAGTTTACTCTTCAAACAGTTGTGGAAGCACTTTCTAGCTACTGTCATATAACGCTACATGATAAATGAATTATATATGTTCTTTTTTTATACTTTCTTCCATTATTACAAAAACACCTTTTAGACGCAATGAATATATACTTCAACAAATAGTGTCATTTACTGGCATTAATTAATTGTCATTTGACATTTATAAAGAGGGCTAATTATCGCTAAATGTACATATAGGAAATGGTGGCTATATCCTCGATGCTATGAGGACTCACCAAGTCTTCAACTCCTTGCTCTTCTAGAAACCTATCCTCAAGAATGTAACTCAAAATCGCCGAACCCTACATTTAATGAGAATGTAGGCAAGAGTATGCGTTAGTACAAAAGTACTAAATATGATAGCTAGCATAACATCATAGGAGCATAACATAATGGTTAGTCAACATAAGCCATATGCCATAATCATATATAAGAGATACTTCATGAAACGTAAACTATAAGCATAAGAGACAATATCATAATCGTATGCAAAGTCTCCACCATCGGCATCATATAAGCATTATTCAACCGTTAGTTCTTCATATCATAAGAGAACTACTTCTCAAATAACCTCAAAGAATACTTGTGAAATGCAAAGAGGAGACCCCATAATCCCACCCACACTAAGTATCACTCTTAGGTCATCATAATCATACTTACCATCTTATGGTATCATCCTAAACTTACTTCTCATAGGCAAGGAAATCTTCACCTTTAGTCCAACATATCATAGAAGGCAACTATATATAACAACAATCCAAGATAACATATATCATTTAGGCAAATCTCATATTAGGACATGCTTATAATACTTCCTTGAAGTAATCTAGTTCCATCATATACATGCTACTTAGATTAGGGACTTGTCACTCATATTCATAATAGTCATAGAAGAGTACATATTCACTAGTCCAAGACAAGTCATTACTCATGAATGGTCATAATTCACCTATCCAAGGTTACCAAGGAAAAGTAATATTACTCAATCCAAGCTTAGCATGCAACACATAAGATACATACTTCATAAGTAGCTTCAAGTTATACTTGTGCAATGCATGAAAAATACCCTATAATCCTATCCATGTTAAGTACTACTTTAGGCTATCATACTTCAATGATTACTATTTATCATTCTAGACTACCAGGGAATAGCACCCTATTAGGCTATACCAAGCTACCAAAGAAATATCATACTAACATGCAAGTCCAATCTATACAAGAAAAGTCACCATATTGGGTTAGATAAAGCTACGATGGAAAAACATACTAAACATGCAAGTCAAAGCTATTCTAGGAAGGGTACAAATGTCCCATCCTAGCTACCATGAAATAGTCTTAGTCCAACTAAGTCATGCTACCATGAAAGCACCCTATGATGCTAATGTAAGCTACCCTTAGGAGAGTATGGTTTCTCAATCCTAATCTACCATGAAATAGTCTTGGCCTAACCAAGTCATGCTACCATGAAAGTATTCTATGATACTAGTTCAAGCTACCATTTGGAGAAGCACTATGGTTCAATCCATGGCCACCATGAGAACTCCTAACTCAAGCTACCAAGCATGGTCTTATCTTACCAAGTCAAGCTATTCATGAAGGGATCTTATGTCACAACTTCAAGCTATATTAGTCTAACATGCTTTGATTCATTTTACATGAGAAAGCCTTTCAACCTATAATCATTCTACGTGAGAAAACCTTATACATTATATCTTATTCATACTTAGGTGTGCGTGTGAGAATGTCCTTTCAACAACACAATAACATATCATGATCATAGAGACTTTACTCTCATAGTGTTCTTAAGCATATACAATTCCACATATTAGCTTTACTCTCAACCCCTAGGAATCAACATGTCTCACTACAAGCCTTACTCTCAAAGTTTTACTTCTTACAATCATCATTCATACCTAGATTTCAAGGCATTCTAATCACATGCTTCATTATTGAGTGATTCTAATCATAATTCATCATAAAGGTTCAACGTAAAGCTTTACTAGTCATAATCCATCATATATACTATAATTTAGTTCAATTCATGTCTACTTTATTTTATTCTTGAACTATTACTATACACAACATTAATTCTAGAAGATCATCTATGAATCCTCAATTTCACCTTTCATGGCATAAACCCACATAACTTCACTTTCATCAATTAGACTAGGGTTAGCCTTGGAAAACATATAATATCATCATAATATCATGATTCAATACTAAAACAATTATAAACAAGTAATAACCACTCTATTGAATTCATACTCAATCATAACCCACAATATAAGAAGAAACCTAGCTAGAATTGGGGTTCATCTTCACAATTGGGGAAAATCTAGGGGGATCCATGGATGAATAAGCTATCATATCTTGATTATAAATCCCTTACAATTATTGCAACAATGGAGGAATTTTCCCTAACTTGTTTCTCTTCTTCTTCTCCTTTGCTTCCTAGAGAGCGAATTTCTTAAAGGGAATTCGGGTTCTTTAGGTGAATTAAAATAATGATTTAGATAAATGTATTTAGGGGTCTATTTGCTTTATATATGTTTTCTAATTACTAATAAAACGACACCACTTAATAACTAACTAATTCTAGAATATTTTTTAACTCCAAAACTTTTCCGACTTAAAAAAGTACACTACCCAACCCATGAGACCCCGACCCATGGGCCGTGCTGGTCCTCGTGGGTGGTGGTCTGCAACCTCACTTTTGGGGTATTGACCCACGACCCAATCCACGAGGCATGGATCCCCCTACGGGGGGTGGGTCCCCAATCGTGGGTAGTCTGATTTTTGGCAACTTTTAGGTAGTTTCTAGGGTGCTCCTCAAGGACCCTTGGTTGGTCCATAGGGAGTCATACCTTGACGTTTAACCCCTAAACGCTTCATTCTAAGTACGAAAGGTTATTTTTTACGACTCTAAACCTTACGTCAAACTCTAAAAACCTCACTTAAGGCTCTAGTTTAGCATACTAGTTCCCGGGCGTTACACACACTCCGTAACTCCACGCAATTGAGGTGCATGAGAGATATTTAGATGCCACATAATCCAAAAAGGTATACAAAATTACAAAATAAATGGGTTCAAGGGGGTGGGGGTAATAGGACCTTAGTTTAGTTAAAGTGTGTCTTTGAGATTTCGGTCATAGTCTAGAGGGGTAGTTGTACCTTTTCCTTTATCAAGTATACTGCGTGTCTACTAATTTGAGTATAAATCTCATTATCCCCTCATTGCTGCGAATGGATAAAAAAGAGCCCTAATTGAGTTTAGGGAACTGTTGGATTTTCGAACATATGCTATGAGTTTATCAGATGATATATATATATATATATATATATATCAAACCAATACTCTAACTCTCTAAGTGCTACTACCAATAATCATATTAATTTTGAGAAAAATAAACAAAATATGTCCCATTTTTAGTTATACTTGTTGAAATTTTGAGGGAAAATACATAAGTACTCCCCCAACCTATGTCCGAAATCTCAGAGATACACTTATACTATACTAAGGTACTATTACCTCCCCCCCGAACTTATTTTATAAATAATTTTCTACCCCTTTTCGACCTACGTTGCACTATCAACCATATAGCTTGAAAAAATTGTCAACACGCCCTGGGCCCAGAAGATAGTGCCACGTAGACCGAAAAGCGGTAGAAAATTATTTATAAAATAATTTTAGGGGGTTAGTAGGACCTTAGTATAGTATAAGTGTGTCTCCAAGATTTCAGGCATAGGTTGGGGGGTACTTGTGCATTTTTCCAAATTTTGAATGGAATTTAGTAGTTTACCTATACATCATTCAATAGATGCTAAATTTGATAAGCTTCATTTTCTATCATCATTTCAAAATAATCTTAATAATATAATTAGAATAAGAGATAATGATATGACTTACTTTAATAATCGCGCGAAGTTAGCGCGATCAAGTTCCCTAGTTCAGAAATAAGACCGTATACTTAGACAAGAAATGACAAAGCACCGCAAAAACAAAAAATTGCAAGATATCAACAAATAATATGTAAATTATAATCATGAAACTTTATCTAATTATCAAAATCATAAAACAAGCCAGATATATCGGAAACTTAAAGGCTTAGAAGCAAGAACTAATTATAAACTTATAGTCAAGAGCGTAAAGCGGTGAAACAAGATAGCTAACTGCTGAAAATCTAAAGCAAAAAATGGATAACACTTTCTTACTACACTCTAAATTCATGTTGTTCAGGTGAAGAACAACTTACAAATAATACTCTTGTAGCTGGCAAAGCTTGTTAAACTGGTTTTTGGTACCCTTAAACCCAAAAAACCAGCTGTCACGACCCGAGCCTACACCCTAGACATGGCTGGCACTCGAGATCTATTGTTGCTCCCCTAAGCGAACCCTCATCCTGGCTGGCTACAAGCGGAAGAACAACTCAAACATACAAAAGCTTAAAACTGAAATGAATTCAATAAACTCGAATACTCAATCTTTTTAAAAGTCTGTACAATACTCAAAATAAAAGTAAATACAGAAACTACTCAACTCTAGTTATCTATGAAACCTCTACTATTACAAAAGTATATCGGGACAAGATCCACGACATCTCAAAACTACTAACTGTAAGATAAAGGTGAAGTCCTACAAAATATAAGATGGCTCACCAAAGCTGATTGGAATATCACATGACCTCAACGAAATGCCTGTTGATGATCCTGAATACCTATATCTGCATCATGAAACAATGCAGGCCAAATGGCTCAGTACATTGAATGTACGAGCATGTAAAGGGAATTCTAAAGCAAAAACGTAAGCTTGAACTGATGGAAAAGAAACATACTTACCTCTTCTCAACTTACTCAACTCAACAATAAAGTACTCAATTCTGACTCAAGATACACAACTCAAACATAAGATACTCAGCAACAATAAAAGATGCAATGTCTAGAAAGCTTTTAAAATAATAGGTAATTATTCAATTGTATGCAAAAATACAATAATAACTTAATTTTATGAAAATACAATAATAACTCTATTTGTATATAAAAATACAAAGTAACTCTGTAGGAGATTCTCTAACTAACAACCATCACTATGAGCTATGTGATGATACATCGTCTAGTCCATGCTGCCAAAACTATCTTATACTTTGACGGGGTATAGAACCTACTATTCAGTGGATCCACTAGTCTATGCTAAAAATCAATAAAGGAATCATCTAAAAATTATGACCCTTTTTCTACCTACATTGGTTACTTGGTTTATGGGGGTTATGAGTTGTTAGAACTCTCCCCCATATCGATGCTCAATACTACTCCCAAAATATAACCTGCTCATATGTTTAAAAACATAACTGTTTCTGTGGTTTGAAATTATTACTCAAAAATCATTCTCTTAAAAGAGATGGTACTCAAAACTGCTCAAAACTCTTTAGGAAATCAGTGTTTTCTCTCATCTTAAATGTAAAAACATTTACTCTTGGGAATACT
The DNA here is from genome assembly GCF_019186545.1 of Solanum stenotomum. NCBI lineage: Eukaryota > Viridiplantae > Streptophyta > Magnoliopsida > Solanales > Solanaceae > Solanum > Solanum stenotomum. Next base: position 22,342,614 of record NC_064289.1, on the reverse strand, counting down.
TAGTTCCCATTTATCATTTTAAAGAAATGAAACTTGACTCTACTCTTCCTCAAACTCAGGTGCTCAAGTGTTAAAACAAGTTTAAAGCGATTGCAAAAGACTTCTTAAAATAGGGTTCATATGGAATTATGGGCATGAACTACTCAACTCAAGGACTCAATGATACTTCTCATCTCAAGATTGCTCGACTCATAGTGTCACGACCCGAGACTACACCCTGGACGTGGCCGGCACTCGAGAACCATTGCTGGTCCCCAAGCTAATCCTCATCCTGACTACAAGCGGAAAACTGATTCAAGCATACAAAGCTTAAAAACTGAAATAAAATTCAATAACCCAACTTTTCAAAACTTTAACTCAAATGAACAACTTAGAATAAAAATAATATATTCAACTTGCCAAAAAATAGGCAACTTAAGTCTTTAAAACATTTTATAAAATAAATGAATAATACAGACTTCTCAACTATACTAACTATCTATTAAGTCTCCAACTGATTAAGATGGAAGTCGGGACAAAACCCACAACATCATAACTAAACTTAAAAGTAAATGAAATCCTCCGAAAGCAAGGAGACTCACCATAGCTAACTCGAACTCTTGGATGTATCAACGAAGCTCCTGTTGATGATCCTGAATACCTGTGTCTGCATCATGAGAGGATGCAGGCCAAATCGCTCAGTACGTGGAATGTACGAGCATGTAAGAGGAATTCTAAAGCATTACATAAGCTTGAAACTTGATAAAAAGGAAACATACTTACCCCTTCTCAAACTTACTTACTCAACTCAAGGAATACTCAAGGATACTCAAATCTACTCAAACTTACTCAACTCAGAAGTACTCAAGGATAAGATACGCAACTCCAAAGATATGATACTCGACTTGAAATACTCAACTCTGGATAATCAATGCATGAATACTTAACTAAACTCATTTCATTATAAAGCACTTTAAAACAAGTGCAATATAAAGAAAAAGGAAAACTGTTTAAAACATGATGTTAACTCATAATCATAATATCATAAAAGACATACCATGTTCCCTCTCAAAGTCTATTTGTGCAATACATGAATGAAGTCCCATACCCCCATTCATACTAAGCAGAACCCCTTGGGAAACCATGCAATTACTGCTGTGGGAGTTTCTCTAACCGACAACCATCACGTAAGAACTATAGTGATGATACATCGTTATTAGACTCACGCTGCCCGGGCCATTCTATACCTTGTCGTGGTATATGACCTGAACTACTAAGAGGATCCACTAGTCTATGCGTAAAGGATTCATCTAAAAAGTATGACCCTTTTTCCACCCATGATGGCTACATAGTTTAAGGGGGCTGATAGTTGTATGAACTCTTCCCCATCAGTTCTCAATACTACTCCCAAAAATATTACATTATATTAGCTCTTTATGTTTAAAAACATACTTCTTCTGTGATTTGAGATAAGTGCTCAAAAACTTAGCTCAAAGGCTATCTTGGAAATCAAAGTTTCTTCTCTTGCTTCATTTAGAAAGCGATTACTCTTTTCTGAAAACTAGCCCGAAGGCTCTTTGGAAATCTCAGTTTCTGTTCTTATTTAAATGTGAAAAAATTCTTTGGGAATACTTAGTCCCCATATACTTTTTGACGAAAAGAACTTCAACTTTACTCTTTACTGAACTCAAAACTTAAGTCTTAAAACAAAGTTAAAATGTTTGTAAAAGACTTCTTAAAATAACCATAGATAGAACTCAAATACTTGGAACTCAAGAACTTCAATGATACTACTCATTTCAAGAATGCTCAACTCAGAGTTCATGCGTAATTATGAGCATGAACTACTCAACTCAATGACTCAAAAATACTTCTCATCTCAAGACTGTTCGACTTATAATATTCATGCGGAATTATGAGCATAAAATATTCAACTCAATGACTCAAAGATACTTCTCAAAAGGGATTAGGAAATCAACACTTAAAGGCTTAGAACTTGAAGATACCTCTTTTCTGAAAGATGCTCAACTTATGAAGTTCATGCAAAATTATGGGCATGAAACAACTCGACTCGATGGTCTACATAACTATATGGAACTCATGTATACGACTCTTCTTATTCTTTGACTCACTTCCTCAAAATTTTGTTCAAATCGATAGTTGATCTCAAAGGATTCACAATTGAACTCAAAGACTTTCTTGAACTCTACTCTTAACTCTCTCTTGAATGTGAATTATGAATTCAAGAGTTATGGCTCATGATATGACAAGATAGACTCATGAATACATTATTCTCACTCTCATACTCACTTGCTCGAGTCTTGAAACAAGTTATTAGAATTTGTAGAAGACTCCTCAAAAAGGACTTAAAGGACTTTCTTAGAATGTTCGAAAGAATTCTCAAAAATTAACTCTTAGCTCTACCTTGAACTTGAATTATGAATCCAAAGTTGTAATTTGTGATAGGAAAGATCTCATGATGTTTAGGATTGATTTTAGATAGCTAAACATGAGAAAAGATAAAAAATTCACTGCTTGGAAACTAGTCCGTGACACGGAGACACATTAATATAATTGGTCGCGAAATAACTTTTGAGGCAGAGAGGTTCGTGACCTCTCCGCGATATGAAGACAACTTTATGAAATGGTGAGGCAGGTCCGCGACACGAAGCCAAGTGCCAGATTTGCCCGACTTTTCTCTTCTTCATTTTCTAAGCCCAAATCGCCTAAATTCGATTCTTTTGCTCAACTTTTGTTTAGATTCAGATAACCATCACATGTACACAAGAATATAACTTAAAACAACTCTATAAATTGAAACAATAACCTCAAGAACTCCTCAATCTCAGCCCAATTCAAGAACGAAAGCAAATTCATGAATACATAACAAGAACATCAAAGCTTCAACTTTTAGAAAAAAATTAAAGCTGAAATTAACATGATTGGCGTGTGGGTGAAAAAACCCAACACTATGGAAGCTTACATACATGAAAGAACCATTTTCTTGCAGCACTGGAAGGAAAATCTTGAGAGATGAACCCTAGCCTTAGCGTTTCTTGAATTTCTTGAGCGTATAATCTTTGGACTGAATGAGATGGTTTAGATTTAAGAAAACTTATTTTCTACACGTTTATGGTGATTTTGATGACCTCCTAAGGGTTTTTAGGACTAAAATACCCCTAAAGAAATAATTAAAATGAGCTGGGAGTCGGAAAGATCTTTCACCAGGCAGTGAGGTCCATGTTGGCTCCACGTCGCGTCTCTATCACGGAGCTTTGCGCGACATTAGTAAATCTGTCATAACCTTTTAGTCACAACTTGGAATTTAACAAACTCGGTGGCGTTGGAAAGAGGACTCGAAGTCATTTAATTTTATATCTTGTAGCTCACCTAACTCATTTTGTACTAGGAGTTATGGTCATTTGAAGTTGACCAAAAACTTAAGAAAACTTAAGAATGACTTGAATGCTTTTCTCTTTTCTTCTTGGAACTCAAGGTACCACATCTAGTTCCTCCTATTCCATCTGATCAGGATTTCAAGAGTACAGTATATATGTTAACACAATTAGTAGCTGCACAGTGCCAACCAGTTGCGCCAGATGTTGCCGGAACTTCTGAAGGGCCCGGAAGTTTGAGAGTTCATGAATTTCTTGCCTTGAATCCTCCACAGTTTACAGGGACAGATCGCAAGAAGACCCTCAGCACTTTGTTGATCAGCTTCATAAGATCTTCAGAGTCGTGCATGTCTCAGCGACTGAGTCAGTTGAGTTAGCTGCATTTCGATTGCGTGATATTGCAGTATTGTGGTATGAAAGTTGGGAGAGATCTAGGGGAAAATATACATCTCTACCCACTTGGGATAGCTTTACAAAAGCTTTCATAGATCACTATTTGCCTCGAGAGATTAGGGATGGCCGAGTGGACCAGTTTCTAAACCTTCGATAGGGTGGCATGAGTGTTTGAAAGTACAGGCTGATATTTGATGAATTGGCTAGATATGCACCAACATTAGTTGATACGATGCATAATAAGGTGCGTAGATTTGTGGGAGGGATTGACTCAAACTATATCGAGGCTTGTTCTACCGCTATGCTAAATGACAATATGATATCTTGCGGATTCTGGCCTTTGCACAGGGCATAAAGGATCACCAACATCTACAGTATACGAGTGAGAGAGTCGATATAGACAAAAGAGGGCTAGGCCCGCTGGTTCGTAGGGAGATTTTCAGGGTGGTCCCAGACCCCGATATTCTATTAGGCCACTTAGACCTCCACCACAGCAGTTCCAGGGTAGTAGGTTTGATCGTCAGGAACAGTAAGGCCCAGGTGAGGGTTCACGAGCATCAGGCTCGCAGCAGCAGAGGGGTTCAGGCCAGGCTAGGATATCCCCGCTGCGTTGCGCTACCTGCGGTAGGATGTATTTCAGGAGGTGTAGATGGGTTCCACAAGTTGTTATTCTTGTGGATAAGAGGGGCATGGGTGGAGAAACTGCCTTACCATAGGTCAGGGTGGTATAGGTCAGTCGACCAGGTTAATAGTAGGTTCCTCCTCATAAGCACAATCTACAGGGCGTGGACCCCAGACTTCAGCACGTAGAGGTAGAGGCGGAGGAAGAAAGGGAGCATCTAGTTCTGGTAGTGGACAGAACCGTACATATTCATTAAATGGCCGACAGGGCACAGAGTCATCAACAGATGTTGTGACAGGTGCATTGCTTGTTTGTTTCCATTATCTTTATGCTTTGATAAATCCTGGATTTACTTTGTCTTATGTTACTCCATTTATTGCGGGGAGGTTATGTATAGTAGCAGAGTCATTAGATCAACCCTTTATTGTATCTACACTAGTTGGTGAGTCTATTGTTGCTAGGAGAATCTATCGAGGTTGCATGTTAGAAATTATCGATCGTCAGACCTCTGTAGATATNNGTATCTACACTAGTTGGTGAGTCTATTGTTGCTAGGAGAATCTATCGAGGTTGCACGTTAGAAATTATCGATCGTCAGACCTCTGTAGATATAGTAGAGTTATAGATGGCTGATTTTGACGTCATTATGGGTATGGACTGGTTAGCATCTTGTTATGCTAATGTTGAGTGCCGGACAAAGATTGTTAGATTCCACTTTCCAGGAGAGGTAGTTTGGGAATGGAAAGGTGATACAACAACGTCGAAAGGTAGGTTTATTTCCTATCTTAAGGCAAGGAGGATGATTATCAAGGGTTTTATTTATCATCTTGTTCACGTTCATGATATAGATGCAGAACCACCGACTCTTCAGTCTCTTCCGGTAGTTAATGAGTTTCTAGATGTATTTACAGACGAACTCCCTGGTATCCCTCCAGAATGGGAAATTGATTTTGCTATCGATATGCTACCATGTACACAACCCATATCTATCCCTCCTTATAGAATGGCTCCTGTTGAGCTAAATGAGTTGAAGGATCAGCTGAAAGACTTGTTGGATAAAGGCTTTATTAGGCCTAGTGCTTCACCATGGGGTGCGCCAGTGTTGTTCGTAAGGAATAAAAATAGCTCACTAAGAATGTGTATCGATTACCAATAGTTGAATAAGGCAACTATAAAGAATAAGTATCCCCTTCCGAGGATAGATGACTTGTTTGATCAGTTACAAGGTGTTAAGTGTTTCTCAAAGATTGATTTAAGTTCAGGGTACCACCAGATACAAGTTCGGGATAAAGACATTCCAAAGACAACTTTTAGAACTAGATATGGACAATTTGAGTTCTTGGTAATGTCTTTTGGATTAACTAATGCCCTAGCAGTGTTCATGGACCTGATGAATAGTATATTCAGGCCATATTTATACTTGTTTGTGATTGTATTTATTGATGATATTTTGGTGTATTCACGTTCAAAAGATGAGCATGCAAATCATCTGCGAGCAGTCCTTCAGGTTCTTCGAGACCGAGAACTTTATGCAAAGTTTTCTAAGTGCGAGTTCTGGTTGGACTCTGTAGCTTTCTTAGGCCATATTATATCAGATGTAGGCATTTCGATTGATACACAAAAGATTGAGACCATAAAGACTTGGCCCAGATCCATGACTCCGACTGAGGTTCGTAGTTTCTTAGGGTTAGCTGGGTACTACAAAAGTTTTGTAGAGGGATTTTCTTCAATTTCAGCCTCATTAACTGTAACACCCCGACTTTTCAAAACGTTTAAATTAACTCGTATCTTCGTGGAAAGACAAGGAGGGTGAGTAATAAATTAAAAATGATGTGTTATGTGATATTTTAAGTGTTCAAGTGTCTTATCTCAAGTTTTGAAGTTAGGTAAGTGGCAAAATAAAAGTTGGCGAAAGTTACCGTAAATTCCTTTTTAAAGATTTGTCTGAAATTTGAGTCAAATGTCTCGGACGTTTTCTCCCAATATATTAACAGTTGTGATCCCCACAAGCTATGAAATGGAAGGTCTATAAGTCTAGTTTCCAACGCATCAAACCGTTCGTTCATACGACTTCATAATAGAGAGATATTCACATTTTCGTGGGACTGCGCAAGCAGGCACGTGAGGTGGGGCCCTAAGTCGGTGGAATGTTACATATATCTTCTCCTTCGACATTTTTCTTCATTTTAAAGCTAAAAACCAGAGAAATTAAAGAAACCCATTTCTAGGATCAAGTGAAGTATAGATTTTCTCGACTTAAGTCCTTGACGAAAGTTGTTCTACGCGTTGGGCTCATCATCGTGGTATAATTTGTTTTATCGATTGCGTAGCATATCACACTTTTGTGTTGGGACAGCAGGGGTTTGAATATATTTGAAGGTTTTGAGGTGAATTACGAACCTAAGATCGAGGTAAGACCCTTCTTTCACCGACTTTAGCTTTTATAAGCAGCAAACATCAATTTGCGATGGAAATACAAATCTTTTATCATATTGTGATGGTATCTTTTATTTTTGTATGTTGATCATGGTCCTACCTTGTTGTAGTATCGAGGGAGTTATGAGTTAAAGTCGTTAGGCCACGAGAGTTTAGCGAAAAAGGTATGTTAAGGCTATTCACTTCTTATGGCATGTTTCCTTAAAGCATAGGAGCAATGTAATTGAGTTGTTATCGTTGTTATACTTGTAGCCATTATTGTTAATTGTTGGCTGCTCGAGTGCGTATAATCCTCTCTTTTCGGGATTCTTATTCAGTAGTAGCATTCATATGTTGGACACGACTTAGAGGCTATTTCTATAGGTTGCCTATAACTAAATTGCTCACTTTTAGCTGTTGGATTGTTATTGTTGCCTTTGTGCTATTGTGGTTAGCTACATGAATGTGATCTATGCCTAGTAGGGTTATGTTCTACCTACAGGGCTATATGGATGCCTAAAAGGGCTATGAGTTGCCTACGGGGATATATTGATGCCTAGAAGGGCTATGAGTTGCCTACAGAGATATATATTGACGCCTAAGAAAGTTATGTGCTTCCTATAGGGCCATGTTGTTGCCTAAGAGGGCTATGAGTTGTCTATGTAATGACCCTCTTGGTCATTTTTGTGTCTTGCCTTCTGTGTGTCGTTTAGAGCGTTCCTATAGCGACCCCAAGTCATTTACGACTTGCTGGGACTGACAGTTCGGTCACCTGGTCGTTCGTTTGGTCTTGGTGTGAGTTTTTGTGTTTTNGGGCTTGGTTAGGTTGTTGTTTTATTATTTTTGATAAATTTAGATTTAGAAGAAAGCCAATACAATTATCTTATCCTTAATTTATTTATCAGAATATTCCAGTATATCAGGATACCTCATCATAGTCTATTGCCTTTCATACTCTGTACATTATTTTGTGCTGACGCCCCATTGGCTTGGGGGCGCTGTATTCATGCATACAGGTCCTGACAGACGATCGAGTAGACCTCTTTATCACCAGGATTGACTTTTATCTGGTTGGTCAGCCTCTTTCCTCCGGAGCTGCCAGAGTTGGAAGGTTTGTTACCTTTTGTTGTATATATTCTCATGGGCAGGCTGGGGCCCTGTCCCACCAATCTTTACTACTCTTAGAGGCTTGCAGACTAGTGTGTGGGGTTTATAACTACGGTATGGCCATGCTGGCCTATGTTGTTGGTTTGCTGAAGCTTGTGAGTTGTTTGATGTATTGTACTGATATTTACCTGCTTTTAGTTTTGGTATAGATATCATGGTGGACTCGACGGCCCAATCAGGACTTCTGTTCTAGTTGGCTATTTATTTATATGATTTCCTGGGAGTAGCTATTTCCTTTATAGATCAGTTGACAGGGGCCTTGCCGGCCGAGGGCTTAATTTTAAGCCAAGCTATACTTATTTGTTTTCTTGACTGTTTGTGGCTGCTATGCACTACTAGCTAATGGTTCAGCAGGGTCAGCTCGAGCCTGAGTTCTGGCATTAGGAGCCAGTAGCGCCCTTGAATCTGGGGCGTGACATTAACGAATTTGACTAAAAAAATAGCTAAGTTCCAGTGGACTTAGGCTTGCGAACATAGTTTCCAGTAGCTGAAGGACAGGTTGACATCAGCACCAGTTCTTGCATTGCCAGACGGTTCAGAAGGCTATGCGGTGTATTGTGATGCTTCTGGTGTTGGGTTGGGATGTGTTTTAATGCAATATGGTAAGGTTATCACATATGCTTCAATGCAGTTCAGAAAGCATGAGAAGAACTATCCGACCCACGATTTAGAGTTGGCTGCAGTTGTGTATGCGCTATAGATCTGGAGACACTATTTGCGTTCATGTTAACATCTTCACAAATCATGAAAGCCTTCAATATATCTTTAGACAGAAGGAGTTAAATCTGCAATAACGTCAATGGCTTGAGTTACTGAAAGACTACGATGTGGACATTTTATATCATCCAGGAAAAGAGAATGTGGTAGTTGATACCCTTAGTCGAAGATCTATGGGTAGTTTATCATATTTAGATGTTGAGAAGCATGAGCTAGCACAAGAGCTTCATCAGTTAGCTAGCTTGGGAGTCAAATTGTTAGAGGTAGAAGATAGTGGGGTAACAATTCAGGACACAGCCGTATCATCTATAGTTGTAGAAGTAAAATCACGACAACAAGAAGATCCTAGCTCAGAGCCAAGGCTCAGAATCAACAGACTTTAGCATTTGATATAGCAGGAGATGAAGTCCTTAGATATAGTGGTCAATTGTGTGTTCCGAATGTTGCAGGGCTTTCGCATCGGATTATGGAAGAGGCACACCATTCTCGTTATTCTATTCACCTTGGTTCAATGAAAATGTACCATGATATTAAGGAGATCTATTAGTGACACGGGATGAAGAAGGACATTGCTGAGTTTGTTGCACAGTGTCCTCACTGTCAACAGGTGAATGTTGAGCACCAAAAGCCCGCTGGGCTAGTTCAGGAGATAGGCATTCCTTTGTGGAAGTGGGAAGCAATTAATATGGATTTTATTACAGGGTTACCTCGATCCCGTCGCAAGTTCGACTCTATTTGGGTAATTGTTGATAAACTAACAAAATCATCCCACTTCTTACCAGTCAGGGCTACTTTTACGGCCGAAGCCTATGCAGGGCTCTATATTAGGGAGATTGTTAGGCTACACGGTGTCCAGTATCTATTATCTCTGATAGAGGAGCACAATTCACCGCCAACTTCTGGAAGTCCTTCCAGAAAGGACTGGGGACACAGGTTAATCTTAGTATAGCCTTTCACCCTCAGATTGATGGCCAGGCTAAGCGCACAATTTTGACACTCGAAGATATGTTACGGGGGTACGCGTTAGACTTCAAGGAAAGTTGGGGTGACCACTTACCTCTTATAGAGTTCGCATACAATAATAGTTATCATTCCAGCATCAGGATGGCACCTTATGAGGCTTTGTATGGGCGAAAATGTAGATCCCCTATTGGATAGTTCGAGGTAGGTGAGTGAGGGTTAATTGGACCCGACTTAGTATAGCAGACAGTAGAGCAAGTTAAGCTCATTCGGAAGAGGTTGCTAACAGCTCAAAGTCGACAGAAGTCATACTCAAATGTGCGATGAAGGGACTTAGAGTTTTATGTCGATGACTGGGTATTCTTGAAAGTCTCTCCTATGAAGGGTGTTATGCGATTTGGCAAAAAGGGAAATTTTAGTCCAAGATTCATTGGGTCATATTGAATCCTTTGAATGGTAGGACGAGTGGCTTATGAGTTAGAATTGTCTTCGGGGCTAAAATCTGTTCATCCACTTTTCCATGTATCGATGCTATGGAAATGCGTAGGAGACCCTTCTTGGGTTGTCCCAATTGAGGATGTTCAGATCCCAGAGGAGTTGTCCTACGAGGAAACTCCAATTGCCATTTTAGATCGACAGGTCCGTAATTTGAGGACCAAAGAGGTGGCTTCGGTTAAAGTATTGTTGAGAAACAAGAATAGAGAAGAGGTGACCTGGGAAGCTGAGGATGGCTTGAGGTTCAAATATCCTCACTTGTTTCATACCCTAGGATGATGACATATCAATTTATATTAGGGCTGAAAGGTAAGATACCTATTTGATTTTTTTTATATATACTATTGCTTATTATTGTGGTTGTCGTTGTATATCTGCTCGCACTGTTATGGTGGAGCTATAATGCTTAGCTATTTATGTCATCATATGAGACGCCTAGGTTAGAAAATTTGTATTTCAGGTTCTTGGATAGTGACATCTACAAAGGATACACTACCTAAATTTTGGCAACTCCTAAGGACTGAACTACGTGACTTAGATTTTTCATTCGAGGATGAATGTTTCTAAGGGTGGATGGATGTAACACCCCAACTTTTCGAAACATATAATTGACTCGTATATTTGTGGAAAGACCAGGAGGGTGGCTAATAAATTAAGAATGATGTGTTATGTGATATTTTAAGTGTTCAAGTGTTGTATCTCAAGTTTTGAAGTTAGGTAAGTGGCAAAATAAAAGTTGGCGAAAGTTACCGTAAATTCCTTTTTAAAGATTTGTCTGAAATTTGGGTGAAATGTCTCGAACGTTTTTTCCCAATCTATTAAGAGTTATGGTCTATGCAGCCTATGAAATCGAAGGTCTACAAATCTAGTTTCCAAAGCATCAACCCGTTGGTTCATACAACTTCAAAATGGAGAGAAATTCGCATTTTTGCAAGACTGCGCAAGCAGGCAGGTGAGGTGGGTTCCCTAGGTTGGTGGAACTTTATATATATCATCTTCTTCGACTTTTCTTCATTCTTCCTTCATTTTCCTTAGTGAAGAACCATAAAACCCAAAAAGCCTACAAATCCCACTTCTAGGACAAGCCAAGTTACTGATTTTCATGACTTAAGTCCTTGACAAAAGTTTTTCTACGCGTTAAGCTCGTCAACATGGTATAATTTGTTTTATCAATTTCCTAGCATATCATACTTTGGTGTGTGGAGAGCAGGGGTTTGGGCATATTTTAAAGTTTTGAGGTGTATTACAAACTTATACTCAATGTATGACCCTTCTTTAATTGACTCTAGCTTTGATAAGTCGCAAATAGGAATTTGCGGCGGAAATACATATCTTTTATCGGATTTTCATTGTATCTTCTATTCTTTTGTGTTGATTATGATCCTACCTTGTGGTAGTATTAAGGGGGTTTTGATTAAAGTTATTAGGACACGTGAATTCAGTGAAAAAGGTATGTTAAGGCTATTACGTACTTACGGCATGTTTTCTTAAAGATTAGAAGCAATGTATTTGGGTTGTTATCCTAAATATACTTTGTAGCCATGATTGTTGATTGTTGGCTGCTCGAGTTGATATAATCCTCCCTTGTCGGGATTCTTATTCAGTTAGTAGCGTCCTTATGTTAGACACGAGTTAGAGGCCATTTGTATAGGTTGCTTATAACTAAATTACTCGCTTTTAGCGATTGGATTATTATTGTTTCCCTTCGGGCTATTGTGGTTAGCTGCACGAATGTGATCTATGCCTAGAAGGGCTATGTTCTGCCTACAGGGGTATATGGATGCCTAAAAGGGCTGAGAGTTTCCTATGGGGCTATATTGATGCCTAGAAGGGCTATGAGTTGCCTACAGGGCAATATTGATGCCTAAGAAAGCTATGCGCTTCCTACAGGGCCATGTTGTTGCCTAAGAGGGCTATGCGTTGTCTATAAGTTATGTTGATGCCTAAGAGAGCTATGTGCTGCCTACGTGACTATATTAATGCCTAAGAAGGCTATGTGACTGCCTACGAGATTAGGAGACTCCCAATAGGGGTATATAGGCTAATTGGCACTTTTCGGGCTTATGGGGGCCTGAGTAGATGGTCTTGTGTGCTGTTTGTACCTGCCGAGCTTATGGGGGCTTGGTTAGGTTGTTTTATTATTTTTGACAAGTTTAGATTTAGGAGCAGGTCAGTACACTTATCTTATCCTTGATTTATTTATCAGATTATTCCAGTATATCAGGATACCTCATCATAGTCTGTTGCCTTTCATACTTTGTACATTATTTTGTACTGACACCTTATTGCCTTGGGGGTGCTGCATTCATGCATGCAGGTCCTGACAGACGACCGAGTAGACCTCCTCAGCAATAGGATTGACTTTTATCCGATTGGCTAGCCCCTTTCCGCCGGAGCTGCCAAAGTTGGGAGGTTTGTTACCTTTTGTTGTATATATCTTTATGGGTAGGTTGGGGCCCTTTTCCGCTAATCTTTACTACTCTTAGAGGCTTGCAGACTAGTGTGTGGGGTGTATAGCAGCTACGTTATGGCCATACTGGCCTATGTTGTTGGTTTGCTGAAGCTTGTGAGCTCTTTGATGTATTGTATTGATAGATACCTTCTTTTAGTTTTGGTATAGATATCATGGTGGCCTCGACAGCCCAATCAGGACTTTTGTGCTAGCTGGCTATTTATTTATACGATCTCCTAGGAGTAGCAGTTTTGTTTTATAGATTAGTTGACAGGGGCCTTGCCGGCCGAGGGCTTAGTTTTAAGCCGAGATATACTTGTTTGTTTTCTTGATTGCGTGTGGCTGCCATGCGCTACTAGCAAATGGTTTAGCAAGGTCGGCTCGAGCCTAAGTTTTGGCATTAGGAGCCAGTTGCGCCCCTCGAGTTTTGGGTGTGACTAAGACTCACGGATGTATCAACAAAGTTCTTATGGATGATCCTGAATACCTGTGTCTGCATCATGAGAAGATGCAGGCTAAATGGCTCAGTACGTAGAATGTACGAACATGTAAGATGAATTCTAAAGCATAACATAAGCTTGAAACTTGATAAAAAGGAAACATACTTACCCCTTCTCAAACTTACTTACTCAACTCAAGGAATACTCAAAGATACTCAAAACTACTCAAGCTTACTCAACTCAAAAGTACTCATGGATAAGATACTCAACTTCAAAGATATGATACTCGACTTGAAATACTCAACCCTGGATACTCAACTCATGAATACTTAACTGAACTCATTTCATTATAAAGCAGTTTAAAACAAGTGCAATATAAAGAAAAAGGAAAATTGTTTAAAACATGATGTTAACTTATAATCATAATATCATAAAAGACATACCATGCTCCCTCTCAAAGTCTACTTATGCAATGCATGAATGAAGTCTCATACCCCCATTTATAATAAGCAGAACCCCTTGAGGAACCATGCAATTACTACTGTGGGAGTTTCTCTAACCGACAACCATCACTTAAGAACTATAGTGATGATACAACGTTATTAGCCCCACGCTGCTCGGGCCATCCTATACCTTGCCGTGGTATAGGACGTGAACTACTAAGTGGATCCACTAGTCTATGCGAAAAGGATTCATCTAAAAAGTATGACCCTTTTTCTACCCATGATGGCCACATGGTTTAAAGGGGCTGATAGTTGTATGAACTCTTCCCCATCGGTGCTCAATACTACTCCTAAAAATATTACATTATATTAGCTCTTTATGTTTAAAAACAAACTTCTTCTGTTATTTGAGACTAGTGCTCAAAAACTTAGCTCAATGGTTATCTTGGAAATCAAAGTTTCTTCTCTTGCTTTATTTAGAAAGCGGTTACTCTTTTCTGAAAACTAGCCCGAAGGCTCATTGGAAATGTCAGTTTCCGTTCTTATTTAAATGTGAAAACATTTTAAATCTCTTTGGAAATACTTAGTCCCCATATACTTTTTGAAGAAAAGAACTTCAACTTTACTCTTTACTGAACTCAAAACTTAAGTCTTAAAACAAAGTTAAAACGTTTGTAAAAGACTTCTTAAAATATGGTTCATGCCGAATTATGGACATGAACGACTCAATGCAAGGTTTTCAATAACCATAGAAAGAACTCAAAAACTTCAATAATACTACTCATTTCAAGAATGCTCAACTCAGAGTTCATGCGGAATTATGAGCAGGAACTACTCAACTCAATGACTCAAAAATACTTCTCATCTCAAGACTATTCGACTTATAATATTCATGCGGAATTATGAGCATGAAATAATCAACTCAAGGACTCAAATATACTTCTCAAAAGGGATTAGGAAATCAACACTTAGAGTCTTAGAACTTGAAGATACCATTTTTCTGAAAGATGCTCAACTTACGAAGTTCATGCAAAATTATGGGCATGAAACAACTCGACTCGATGGTCTACATAACTATATGAAACTCATGTATACGACTCTTCTTATTCTCTGACTTACTTCCTCAAAACTTAGTTCAAATCGATAGTTGATCTCAAAGGATTCACAATTGAACTCAAAGACTTTCTTGAACTCTACTCTTAACTCTCCCTTGAATGTGAATTATGAATTCAAGAGTTATGGTTCATGATAAGAACGATCTCATGATGACAAGGTAGACTTATGAATATATTATTCTCACTCTCATACTCACTTGCTCGAGTCTTGAAACAAGTTATTATAATTTGTAGAAGACTCCTCAAAAATGACTTAAAGGACTTTCTTAGAATGTTCGAAAGAATTCTCAAAACTTAACTCTTAACTCTACCTTGAACTTGAATTATGGATTCAAGGTTGTGATTTATGATAGGAAAGATCTCATGATGTTTAGGGTTGATTTTAGATAGCTAAACATGAGAAAAGATAAAAACTTCACTGCTTGGAAACTAGTTCGCGACGCGGAGACACATTAAAATAATTGGTTGCGAAATAACTTTTGAGGCAAAGAGGTCTATGACCTCTCCGCGACGCGAAGAAAACTTTATGAAATAGGGAGGCAGGTCCGCGACGCGGAGCCAAGTACCAGATTTGCCCGACTTTTCTCTTCTTCGTTTTCCAACCCCAAATCGCCTAAATTCGATTCTTTTGCTCAACTTTTCTTTAGATTCAGATAACAATCACATGTACACAAGAATCTAAGTCAAAACTACTCTATAAATTGAAACAATAACCTCAAGAACTTCTCAATCTCAACCCAATTCAAGAACGAAAGCAAATTCATGAATACATAACAATAACATCAAAGCTTCAACCATTAGAACAAATTTAAAGCTGAAATTAACATGATTGGCGTGTGGGTGAACAAACCCAACACTATGGAAGCTTACATACCTGAAAGAACCATCTTCTTGCAACACTTGAAGGAAAATCTTGAGAGATGAACTCTAGCCTTAGCGTTTCTTGAATTCCTTAAGCGTAGAATCTTTGAAGTGAATGAGAGGGTTTAGATTTAAGAAAACTAATTTTCTACACATGTAGGGAAATTTAGATGAAATTCTAAGGGTTTTAGGACTAAAATGCCCCTAAAGAAATAATTAAAATGAGCTGGCAGTTGGAAAAATCTTTCAACTGGCAGTGAGGTCCGTGTTGGCTCCGCATGGCGGAGCTATCACAGAGCTTTGCGAGACGTTAGTAAATTCGTCATAACTTTTTACTCAAAGCTCAAAATTTAGCAAACTCGGTGGCATTACAAAGAGGACTCGAAGGAATTTAATTTTCTATCTTGTAGCTCACACAACTCATATTTTACTAGGAGTTATGGTCGTTTGAAGTTGACCCAAAACTTAAGAAAACTTAAGAATGACTTGAATGCTTTTCTCTTTTCTTCTTGGAACTCAAGGTTCTACATCTAGTGACCTTAATACTCAAGAAATTTTAAATTCCTTGTAAAAATCGCACTTACTACGAAGAACGGTTCGAGTCTTAGCGCATAAATTTTCTGGGGTGCTACACATAGGGTTCATGCTGAATTATGGGCATAAACCACTCAACTCAAGGACCTTCATGGTAACATGTAGTAGTCCCATGACTATGAATATAATTTCAAAAGGATTAGGAACTCAATACTCAAGACTTAGAACTTGAAGATACTACTCTTCTCAAAGATACTCAACTTGTGGAGTTCATGCAGAATTATGGGCATGAACGACTTGACTCAAGGGTCTACATAACAATATGGAACTCATGTACACGACTCCTCTCATTCTCATACTTACTTCCTCAAATTTTAGCTCAAATCGATAGTTGATCTCCAAGGATCCACGATTTAACTTAAAGACTTTATCAAACTATATTTTTATCTCTTTCTTAAATTTGAATTATGAATTGAAGAGTTATGATTCATGATATGAAGGATCTCGATGATAGTGTAAACTCATGAATACATTCTCCTCACTCTCATGCTCACTTACTTGAGTCTTGAAACAAGTTATTAGAAATTGTAGAAGACTCCTCAAAAGACACAAAGGGACATTCTCAAAAGACTCAAAAGAACTCTCAAGATTTGACTCTTAACTCTACCTTGAATTTGAATTATGAATTCAAGGTTATGAATGATATCTAGATGTTTAGCAGAATCATTTTACTATTTTGTCAATAAATGTTGTTTAGCTATTCTTCCATCACATGACTTTTCAAACTCCACATATTTTATTATAGATTTGACGTAGTTTGTACCATAACAAATTGTCTATGCAGGACAAGAGCTTGCAGTTGAAAGTTTACTCTTCAAACAGTTGTGGAACCACTTTCTAGCTACTGTCATATAACGCTACATGATAAATGAAGTATATATGTTCTTTCTTTATACTTTCTTCCATTATAACAAAAACACCTTTTAGACGCAATAAATATATACTTCAACAAATAGTGTCATTTACTGGCATTAGTTAATTGTCATTTGACATTTACAAAGACGACTAATTATCGCTAAATGTACATATTTAGCTGCAATTAAGCTATCGCCGCTAAAGATCATTTTTGGTGTTTGGTGTTGTGTTTGTTTCAATTTGTTTGATGGGGGTCCATGGGTCAGGGATAAGTTCTTTCCTATAGGCTATATATCCATTATCAAGTAGGGATAAGGCACAAGTACCCCCTAAGACTATGACCGGAATCCCAGAGACACACATTAACTAAACTAAGGTCCTATTACCCCTGAACTCATTTTTTTTTGTAATTTTACATACCTTTTGGCTTCCGTGGCACACTGTCACGACCCAGGGGTACGCCCTAGATGTAGCATGACGTACTTGACACCAAAGGGGTTCATACAAGCCCTTAGCATATCATAACATAAGATAATAGAAAAGTGCGAAATTTTTAAAACATTTTCCACACAATCAAATTCTTAATAAAAGTAAAGTGGAAATCTTACTACACTTGTCTCAAACCATCTATAACAACTTTGAATAACTCTTGGGACACAACCCATACAATCGTCTCAAAACATTAAAGAAATACATAAAGGAAATGATGGCTATATTCTCGATGCTATGAGGACTCACCAAGTCCTCAACTCCTTGCTCTTCTAGAAACCTATCCTCAAGAATGTAACTCAAAATCGCCAAACCCTACATTTAATGAGAATGTAGGCAAGAGTATGCGTTAGTACAAAAGTACTAAATATGATAGCTAGCATAACATAAGGGTTAGTCAACATAAGTCATATGCCATAATCATATATAAGATATACTTCATGAAACATAAACTATAAGCATAAGAGACAATATCATAATCATAAGCAAAGTCCCCAACATCAGCATCATATAAGCATTATTCAACCCTTAGTCCTTCGTATCATAAGAGGACTACTTCTTAAATAACCTCAAAGAATACTTGTGAAATGCAAAGAGGAGACCCCATAATCCCACCCACACTAAGTATCACTTTTAGGTCATCATAATCATACTTACCATATTATGGTCTCATCCTTAACTTACTTCTCATAGGCAAGGAAATCTTCACCTTTAGTCCAACATATCATGGAAGACAACTATATATAACAACAATCCAAGCTAACATATATCATATAGGCAAATCTCATATTAGGACATGCTGACAATACTTCCTTGAAGTAATCTAGTTCCATCATATACATGCTACTTAGATTAGGGACTTGTCCCTCATATTCATAATAGTCATGGAAGAGTACATATTCACTAGTCCAAGACAAGTCATTACTCATGAATGGTCATAATTCACCTATTCAAGGCTACCAAGGAAAAATACTATTACTCAATCCAAGCTAAGCATGCAACACATAAGAGACATACTTCATAAGTAGCTTCAAGTTATACTTGTGCAATGCATGAATAATACCCTATAATTATACTCATGTTAAGTACTACTTTAGGCTATCATACTTCAATGATTACTATTTATCATTCTAGACTACCAAGGAATAGCACCCTATTAGGCTAGACCAAGCTATTAAAGGAATAGCATACTAACATGCAAGTCCAATCTATACAAGGAAAGTCACCATAATAGGTTAGACAAAGCTACCAAGGAAACACATACTAAACATGCAAGTCCAAGCTATTCTAGGAACTACCATGAAATAGTCTTAGTCCAACTAAGTCATGCTACCATGCAAGCACCCTATGATGCTAATGTAAGCTACCCTTAGGAGAGTATGGTTTCTCAATTCTAAGTTACCATGAAATAGTCTTGGCCTAACCAAGTCATGCTACCATGAAAGTATTCTATGATACTAGTTCAAGGTACCATTTGGAGAAGCACTATGGTTCAATCCAAGGCTACCATGAGAACTCCTAACTCAAGCTACCAAGCATGGTCTTATCTTACCAAGTCAAGCTATTCATGAAGGAATCTTATGTCACAACTTCAAGCTATTTTAGTCTAACATGCTTTGATTCATTTTACGTGAGAAAGCCTTTCAACCTAGAATCATTCTATGTGAGAAAACCTTTCACATCATATCATATTCATACTTAGGTGTGTGTGAGAATGTCCTTTCAACAATACAACAACATATCATGATCATAGACACTTTACTCTCAAAGTGTTCTTAAGCATATACAATTCCACATATTAGCTTTACTCTCAAGCCCTAGGAATCAACATGTCTCACTACAAGCCTTACTCTCAAAGCTTTACTTCTTACAATCATCATTCATACCTAGATTTCAAGGCATTCTAATCACATGATTCATTATTAAGTGATTCTAATCATAATTCATCATAAAGGTTCAACGTAAAGCTTTACTAGTCATGATCCATCATATATACTATAATTTAGTTGAATTCATGTCTACTTGTTTTATTCTTGAACTATTACTATACACAACATTAATTCTAGAAGAATATCTATGAATCCTCAATTTCACCTTTCATGGCATAAACCCACGTAACTTCACTTTCATCAATTAGACTAGGGTTAGCCATGGAAAACATATAATATCATCATAATATCATGATTCAACACTAAAAAAATTATAAACAAGTAATAGCCACTCAATTGAATTTATACTAAATTAAAACCCGCAATATAGGAAGAAACCCTAGCTAGAATTGGGTTCACCATCACAATTGGGGGAAATCTAGGGGGCTCCATGGATGAATAAACTATCATACCTTGATTATAAATCCCTTACAATGATTGCAACAATGGAGGAATTTGCCCTAACTTGCTTCTCCTCTTCTTCTTCTTCTTTACTTCCTAGAGAGAAAATTTCTTGGAGGGAATTTGGGTTCTTTGGGTGAATTGAAATAATGATTTAGATCAATGTATTTAGGGGTCTCTTTGATTTATATAGGTTGTCTAATTACTAATAAAACGACACCACTTAATAACTAACTAATTCTAGAATATTTACTAACCCCAAAACTTAACCGACTTAACGGAGTACACTGCCCAACCCATGAGACCCCGACTGACGGGCCGTGCTGGTCCTTCGTGGGTAGTGGTCTGCAACCTCACTTTTGTGGTCTTGATCCACGACCCAATCCACGAGGCTTGGATTCCCCTACGGGGCGTGGGTCCCCAATCGTGGGTGGTCTGATTTTTGGCAGCTTTTAGGTAGTTTCTAAGGTCCTCCTCAAGGACCATTGGTTGGTCCTTACGGAGTTGTACCTTGACGTTTAAACCCTAAACCCTTCATTCTAAGTACGGGAGGCCATTTTTTACGACTCTAAACCTTATGTCAAACTCTAAAACCCTCACTTAAGGTTCTAGTTTAGCTTACTAGTTCTCGGGTGTTACAAAATCTCCCCATTGGGAACATTCGTCCTCGAATGACACTCTAGGCATTTATTAAGGTCACAACTTTAGACTAGCAACCCATTATGCATGCAACACATCTAATTGCGCACAACCAAGGAGGAAAACTTCAAATCCAAGCTAAACATATTCAATGAAACACAAGGGAGTAGGAACTACATCTAGCAACCCAAAAATGAATGAAATTCTATACATACTCAGATTCAAGGAGGAACTACCATCTCCTAGCTAAAACCTACTCAACATACACTCATGGAGCCTATATGCAATTTATTCTCAAAAGCATTTATTCAAGGAGGAATCTCTCAACTCCAACCTAAGGCATGCTCATATATTCATCTCATAAAGTGTATAGGCAACTCTACTCAATGCACTACAACATGCGGAAAAATAATGCACATAAGTCATTTATATCAAGACCTAAGCTTTCCATGAATATGCATATAAAGAAATCATGGCCACACATAAACACGCAATGGCCTTGCTATCTAGGCACACCATCTCCCCCTTGGGAGTAAGCCTAGGTTGACTTTCTAAGCACCATCTATAACATAAAAGCAACAATGAAGCTCATTCATACTAAAGACAACATCAAAATCTATCAAGTCATAAAAGACAAGCAACATTGTAATAAAGCTTAAAACACATACCGGTAGCAATATTTGGAGATCACTCTTGATCATTTTTATCTTGGAGACCATAAAACCTATTCTTTTTTTTGAGCACTCTCATCTGGACCACTAGTGGCAACTTACTTACCCTCTCTTCTTGTAGACCTTGCCTTTGGACAATCTTTCATCTTGTAGCCATTCTCACCACAACTAAAGCAACCCTCTCTACCGGCCAAACACCTACCCTCGTGTCTCTTACCACACCTAGTACAAGTGGACCATAGGGACTCATTGCTAATTCTTTGTGGCTTAGGCTTAGACACCCTTTCCTCCTTATTCTTAGGAGTATTAAAAGAACCTTGTTCGAAAAACCTTTGTCGCTTCCTAGGGTGACCATGTCCATTGGACCCCTCATGAAAAGACTTATCATCTTCCTTCGTAGACCTCTTTTTCTCCCTAGATTTATCCTTGAGTTTCTCCTTCTCCATTTGTTGAGTATACACCATAAGACGTGAGATATCCATATTATCATGGAGCATTGCCGTACGACATTCTTTTGCTACCAAATCGGACACCCCCGTCAAGAACCTACTTATCCTATCTCTCAAATTCGCTACCATAGATGGAGCATACTTGGATAGTTGGGTAAATTTCAAGGCATAATCCTTAACACTCATGCTACCTTGCCTAAGGTTAATGAATTCTTCCATCTTAGCCTCCCTCAACTCTCGGGGAAAGAACCTATCAAGGAATGCTTCTTTGAACACTTTCCACTCTATTAGACCCGCTCCAATCGGCCTACCATCTTTCTATTGTTCATACCATACTTGTGCTACATCTCTCAATTGGTAAGCGGCTAACTCCACTTTCTCTACCGAAGTCAATCCCATGATAGCTAGCACCTTATACACCGCATCTATAAATCCTTGCAGATCTTACTCTACTTTGGAGCCATAAAACTCCGAAAGGTTCATTCTCAAAACCTCTCTAACTCTTAAAGCCGAGGAATTCACATTAGGATTTACCGGAGCTACCATCTCTCTATTGACTTGAGCGGTCATGGTTTGAGCTTGTGTAGTTAAAGCTTGGGCCAACATTTGGAGAGCCAACCTAATCTCCGCATTTGACATATTCGAAGGATCAATTGGAGCTTGGGGAGGAACCTCTTAATCCTCATTACCTTCCTCATTTCTCCTATCACTCCCCCTTGTATTAGCCAAACTCTATGGTACGACTTAGAGAATGAAGAAGTGAGATTTCCTAAACATCCAATAGGCTCACATTCATAAATGTGGTGTGCTTCACATTTAGGAACAAGACTCTACTAGACGTGGTTTGAGATATCCTAGAACCATTCTAAACCTTGTACTCTAATTACTAAGTTTGTCACGACCCAGGGGTACACCCTAGATGTAACATGGTGTACTTGACCCCGAAGAGGTCTCATACAAGCCCTTAGCATATCATAACATAAGCTAATAGAAAAGTATGGAATTTTTAAAACATTTTCCATATAATCAAAGTCTTTAAAAAAGCAAAGTGGAACTCTTACTACACTTGTCTCAAACCATCTATAACAATTTTGAATAACTCTTGGGACACAGCCCAAACAATCGTCTCAAAACATCAAAGAAAGACATAAAGGAAATGATGGCTATATCCTCGATTCTATGAGTACTCACCAAGTCTTCAACTCCTTGCTCTTCTAGAAACCTATCCTCAAGAATGTAACACAAAATTGCCGAACGATACATTGGATGAGAATATAGGAAAGAGTATGCGTTAATACAAAAGTACTAAATATGATAGCTAGCATAACATTATAAGAGTATAACATAAGGGTTAGTCAACATAAGCCATATGCCATAATCAGAAGAGATACGTCATAAAACATAAACTATAAGCATAAGAGACAATATCATAATCATAAGCAAAGTCTCCAACATAGGCATCATATAATCTTATTCAACCCTTAGTCCTTCATATCATAAGAGAACTACTTCCCAAGTAACCTCAAAGAATACTTGTGCAATGCATGGAGGAAATTCCATAATCCCATCCACACTAAGTATCACTTTTAGGTCATCATAATCATACCTACCATCTTATGGTCTCATTCTTAACTTACTTCTCATAGGCAAAGAAATCTTCACCTTTAGTCCAACATATCATGGAAGGCAAATATAGCAACAATCCAAGCTAACATTTATCATATAGGCAAATCTGATACTAGGACATACTTACAATACTTCCTTGAAGTAATCTAGTTCATCACAAACATGCTACTCAGATTAGGGACTTGTCCCTCATATTCATATTAATCATGGAAGAGTACATATTCACTAGTCCAAGACAAGTCATTACTCATGAATGGTCATAATTCACCTATTCAAGGCTACCAAGGAAAAGTACTATTACTCAATCCAAGCTAAGCATGCAACACATACGAGTCATACTTCATAAGTAGCTTCAAGTTATATACTTGTGCAATGCATAAATAAGAACCCATAATCCTATCCATGCTAAGTACTACTTTAGGCTATCCTACTTCAATGATTACTATTTATCATTCTAGACTACCAAGGAATAGCACCCTATTAAGCTAGACCAAGCTAGCAAAGGAATAACATACTAACATCCAAGTCCAAGTTAGCAAAGGAATAACATACTAACATCCAAGTCCAAGCTATACAAGAAAAGTCACCATATTGGGTTAGACCAAGCTACCATGGAAAAACATACTAAACATGCAAGTCCAAGCTATTCTAGGAAGGGTACAAGTGTTCCATCCTAGATACCATGAAATAGTCTTAGTCCAACTAAGTCATGCTACCATGCAAGCACCCTATGATGCTAATGTAAGCTACCCTTAGGAGAGTATGGTTTCTCAATCCTAAGCTACCATGAAATGTCCTTGGCCTAACCAAGTCATGCTACCATGAAAACATTCTACGATGCTAGTTCAAGGTACCCTTTGGAGAAACACTATGGTTCAATCCAAGACTACCACGAGAACACTTAATTCAAGCTACCAGTCTTATATTACCAAGTCAAGTTATTCATGAAAGGATATTATGTCAACACTTCAAACTATTTTAGTCTAACATGCTTTAATTCATATTAGGTGAGCAAGCCTTTAATCCTAGAATCATTCTATGTGACAAAACCTTTCACATCATATCATATTCATACTTAGGTGTGTGTGGGAGACTGTTATTTCAACAACACAAAAATATATCATGATCATAGACACTTTACTCTCAAAGTGTTCTTAAGCATATACAATTCCACATATTAGCTTTACTCTCAAGCCATAGGAATCAACATGTCTCACTACAAGCCTTACTCTCAAAGCTTTACTTCTTACAATCATCATTCATACCTAGATTTCAAGGCATTCTAATCACATGATTCATTATTAAGTGATTCTAATCATAATTCATCATAAAGGTTCAACGTAAAGCTTTACTAGTCATGATCCATCATATATACTATAATTTAGTTGAATTCATGTCTACTTGTTTTATTCTTGAACTATTACTATACACAACATTAATTCTAGAAGATTATCTATGAATCCTCAATTTCACCTTTCATGGCATAAACCCACGTAACTTCACTTTCATCAATTAGACTAGGGTTAGCCATGGAAAACATATAATATCATCATAATATCATGATGCAATACTAAAACAATCATAAACAAGTAATATCCACTCAATTGGATTCACACTCAATCATAACCCACAATATAGGAAGAAACCCTAGCTAGAGTTAGGGTTCATCTTCACAATTGGAGGAAATCTAGGAGGCTCTATGGATGGAAGAATCCATGGTTGAATAAGCTATCATACCTTGATTATAAATCCCTTACAATGCTTGCAACAATGAAGGAATTTTCCCTAACTTGCTTCTCTTCTTCTTCCTCTTCTTTGCTTCCTAGAGAGAAAATTTCTTGAAGGGAATTTGGGTTGTTTGGGTGAATTGAAATAATGATTTAGATCAATGTATTTAGGGGTCTATTTTCTTTATATTGGTGGTCTAATTACTAATAAAATGACACCACTTAATAACTAACTAATTCTAGAATATTTCCTAACCCCAAAACTTAATCGACTTAAAGGAGTACACTGCCCAACCCACGGGCTGTTCATGGACCCACGAGCTCTACTGGTCCTTCATGAGTGGTGGTCTGCAACCTCACTTTTGGGGTCTTGACCCACGACCCCATCCACAAGGCATGGATCCCCTTATGGGGGGTGGGTCCCTAATCGTGGGTGGTCTATTTTTTGTTAGCTTTTAGGTAGTTTCTAAGGTCCGCCTCAAGGACCCTTAGTTGGTCCTTGGGGAGTCGTACCTTGACGATTAAACCCTAAACCCTTCATTCTAAGTACGGGAAGTCATTTTTTACAACTCTAAACCTTACGTCAAACTCTAAAACCCTCACTTAAGGCTTTAGTTTAGCTTACTAGTTCCCGGGTGTTACACACACTTCGTAACTCCACATAATTGAGTCGCGTGAGAGATATTTGGATGCAACATTAAGCCAAAAAGGTGTACAAAATTACAAAATAAATGGGTTTGGAGGGGGGAGGGGGGGTTAATAGGACCTTAGTTTAATTAAGGTGTGTCTTTGAGATTTCGGTCATAGTCTAGAGGGGTAGTTGTACCTTATCCATTATCAAGTATATCGTGTATCTGCTGATTTGAGTATAAATCTCATCATCCCCTCATTGCTATTAATGGATAAAAAAGAGCTCTAATGGAGTTTTGGGAACTGTTGGATTTTCGGGCATATGCTATGAGTTAATAAGATGCTATATATATATATATATCAAACCAATACTCTAACTCTCTAAGTGCTACAACCAATAATCATATTAATTTTGAGAAAAAATCATCGTGACAGGAAAAAAAAAACAAAATATGTCCCATTTTTAATTATACTTGATGAAATTTTGAGGGAAAATGCATAAGTACCCCCCCCCCAACCTATGTCCGAAATCTTAGAGACACAGTTATACTATACTAAGATCCTATTAACCCCCCCCCCCCCAAAATTATTTTATAAATAATTTGAAAAAATTGTCAACACGCGTTGGGCCAAGAAGATAGTGCCACGTACGCCGAAAAGGGGTAGAAAATAATTTATAAAATAAGTTCGGGGGGGGAGGTAATAGGACCTTAGTATAGTGTAAGTGTGTCTCACAGATTTCAGGCATAGGTTTGGGGTACTTATGCATTTTCCCAAATTTTGAATGGAATTTAGTAGTTTACCTATCCATCATTCAATAGATGCTAAATTTGATAAGCTTCATTTTCTATCATCATTTCAAAACAATCTTAATAATATAATTAAAATAAGAGATAATGATATGACTTGCTTTAATAATTGCGCGAAGCTAGCGCGATCAAGTTCCCTAGTTCAGAAATAAGACAGTATACATAGACAAGAAATGACAAAGCACCGCAAAAACAAAGAATGGCAAGATATCAACAAATAATATGTAAATTATAATCATGAAACTTTATCTAATTATCAAAATCATAAAACAACCCGGAGATATCGGAAACTTAAAGGCCTGGAAGCAAGAACTAATTAAAACTTATAGTCAAGAGCGTAAAGCGGTGAAACAAGATAGCTAACTGCTGAAAATCTAAAGCAAAAAATGGATAACACTTTCTTACTACACTCTAAATTCCTGTCGTTCAGGTGAAGGACAACTTACAAATAATACTCTTGTAGCCGGCAAAGCTTGTTAAACTAGTTTTTGGTACCCTTAAACCCAAAAAACCAACTGTCATGATCCAAGCCTACACCCTGGACGTGCCTGACACTCGAGATCTTTTGTTGCTCCCCCAAGCGAACCCTCGTCCTAGCTGGCTACAAGAGAAAGAATAACTCAAGCATACAAAAGCTTAAAACTGAAATAAATTCAATAAACTCGAATACTCAACCTTTTTAAAAGTCTGTACAATACTCAAAATAAAAGTAAAACAGAAACTACTCAACTATATTCATCTATAAAGCCTCTACTATTACAAAAGTATATCGGGACAAGATCCACGACATCTCAAAACTACTAACTGTAAGATAAAGGTGAAGTCCTACGAAATATAAGATAGCTCACCAAAGCTGACTGGAATATCATATGACCTCAACGAAATGCCTGTTGATGATCTCTAATACCTATATTTGCATCTTGAAGCAATAAAGGCCAAATGGCTCAGTACATTGAACGTACGAGCATGTAAGGGAAATTCTAAAGCAAAATCATAAGCTTGAACTCATGGAAAAGAAACATACTTACCTCTTCTCAACTCACTCAACTCAATTCAACTCGATGAAACATAGTTCAACGCAACTCAGATAAAATAGGGCTCAAATCAATAGTAGGATACTCAACTCAACAATAAGGTACTCAATTCTGACTCAAGATACACAACTCAAAGATAAGATACTCAGCAACTATAAAAGATGCAATATCTAGAAAGCTTTTAAAACAATAGGTAAGAATTCAATTGTATGCAAAAATACAATAATAACTCAATTGTATGAAAATACAATAATAATTCTATTTGTATATAAAAATACAAAGTAACTCTGTGGGAGATTCTCTAACTGACAACCATCACTATGAGCTATGTGATGATATATCGTCTAGCCCATGCTGCCAAAACTATCTTATACTTTGACGGGGTATAGAACCTACTACTCAATGGATCTACTAGTCTATGCTAAAAAGCAATAAAGGAATCATCTAAAAATTATGACTCTTTTCTACCCACATTGGCTACATGATTTATGGGGGCTATGAGTTGTTAGAACTCTCCTCCATATCGGTGCTCAATACTACTCCCAAAATATAACTTGCTCATATGTTTAAAAACATAACTCTTTCTGTGGTTTGAAATTATTACTCAAAAATCGTTCTCTTAAAAGAAATGGTACTCAAAACTGCTCAAAACTCTTTAAGAAATCAGTGTTTTCTCTCATCTTAAATGTAAAAACATTTACTCTTGAGAATACTTTGTACCCATATATCATTTTAAAGAAAATGAAACTTGACTCTACTCTTCCTCAAACTCATGTGCTCAAGTGTTAAAACAAGTTTAAAGCGATTGTAAAAGACTTCTCAAAATAGGGTTCATGCGGAATTATGGGCCTGAACTACTCAACTCAAGGACTCAATGATACTTCTAATCTTAAGATTGCTCGACTAATAGTGTTCATGCTGAATTATGGGAATATTGCTCGACTCATAGGGTTCATGCTGAATTATGGAAATAAACCACTCAACTCAAGGACCTTCATGGGTAACATATAGTAGTCCCATGACTAGGAATATAATTTCAAAAGGATTAGGAACTCAATACTCAAGACTTAGAACTTGAAGATACTACTCCTCTCAAAGATACTCAACTTGTGGAGTTCATGCAGAATTATAGGCATGAACAACTTGACTCAAGGGTCTACATAACAATATGGAACTCACGTACATGACTCCTCTCATTCTCATACTTACTTCCTCAAATTTTAGCTCAAATCGATAGTTGATCTCCAAGGATTCACGATTTAACTCAAAGACTTTCTTAAACTGTATTTTTAACTCTTTCTTAAATTTGAATTATTAATTCAAGAGTTATGATTCATGATATAAAGGATCTCAATGATGGTGTAGAATCATGAACACATTCTCCTCACTCTCATGCTCACTTACTTGAGTCTTGAAACAAGTTATTAGAAATTATAGAAGACTCCTCAAAAGACTCAATGGGACTTTCTCAAAAGACTCTAAAGAACTTTCAAGATTTGACTCTTAACTCTACCTTGAATTTGAATTATGGATTCAAGGTTATGAATGATATCTAGATGTTTAGAAGCAGTTTAGAGTGTTTAGAATCGATAGGGATTGAAGGTACCCGTTTAAAGAACTTAGACGGGAAAAAAGATGGAGAGGGGATGGGGGGAGGCGACCATGGCGCACTGAGTGGCGCAAGGCACCTGCCCTCTACCTACAGAGGTGTGGTTGGGGCGCACTGGCTGGTATAGGGAGCCATGCCCCAACCCAGAAAACCCCGACGACTTTCCTTTCTCATTTTTTGACCCTAACTCGTCTAGAATCGAACAACTTCTTCCCCAATTACATAAATTTGAATACCCAACAAAAGAACACAAAATTCTACTAAAAAAGAACTCTCAAAAACCATACGATTATCTCAAGAACTCATCGAAGCCCCAACAATCAAGATTACGAAAAGGAATTTCAAGAAAACACTTCAAGAACTCAAATCCTTCAATTTAAGAATGAATTTGCACCGGAAATAACATGATTGGCGTGTGGGTGAACTAACCCAACACTATGAGAACTCACATACCTCCTAGGATAAAATCCTTGGAGATAACCCCTTGAGGATCGCAAGAATCTTGATCGTCTTGAACCTTCCCTCTTTTCTCCTTCTTTCTCTTCTAAAACCTTAAGCATATTTAGATTTAACAAAACTGACCCAAATCAGATATTTCCCCAAAAAATTACTAAAATTTGTTTTAAGTTGATTGGATAAGGAAAAGACCAAAATACCCCTCCTTAGTTCAGAGGGAAATGCCCTATCTAGAGAGGCAGCACTCAAACGGTCATATCCCCCTCATCCGAGCTCAAAAAGTAGCAAACTCGGTGGCGTTGGAAAGAGGACTCAGAGGTCTTTCATTTGACATCTTATGGGTCTCCTAGCTCATCCTATGCTAACTGTTATGGTCATTTGAAGTTGACCCAAAACTTAGAAGAACTTAGAAATGACTTGAATGAAATTTGTTTAGTTCTTTTTGGAACTCAAGGTACTATATCTAGTGACCTGTCCTTAACGCTTACGAAAATTTTAAATTTCTCGGTAAAATCTTACAAACAACAAAGTATGGTTCGAGTCTTACCTAAAAAATTTCTTTGGGTGTTACAATATCTTCCCCTTAGAATCATTCATCCTCGAATGATGGCTGGACTGGGTATGGAACAGGGTTACTCTCACTATCTCCTCTGACTCATGAGCTAGCCTACTAACACATGCTGAATTGATTCGTACCAAGAGTGGGGACCTTCTATAACACCTAAATCAAGAACGATGGTATTGTGAACGTAGTCGCACTCTCTCTAAAGTTACCTTATCTAAAACAAAGGAAATCTAGGCATGAAGTAAGAATAGGAATACCATGCCTAGGGTGATATGACTGCTAAATATTAAGCTTAGCAACACTCCTCAACTTTGCTCTTCTTTCCTTATACCATACCTCATTGGCTGCAACTCCTAGCTCCCGCAAAGGTACATAACTTCTCTTACCAAGGCATGAGTCTAACAACACGCTCTTACTATATTCAAGATTAACCTAAATCCTAAGGTTCGGGTTCTATACATCTCTATAGGGAGTCTCATCCTAAGAACATTACTCTGTACCATCTCATTTAATCAACATTAGGCTCATATCAAGAACTACCTCATGTTTAACAGCACCACATTCAAGCTTAGTATTCTAACAACTCCATGGACTCTTACTAACCAACTCCCTAAGAAGTTTTCATTCTCTCACCATATCCTTGCCATACTAACTAGGATTTCCCGTATTACTACTCAAAACCAACTAAGGGCTCTCATTTAACTATTTCTCATAGTAAAACCTCATCATCCTCTTCCTCCTCATTTATAACCTTAGGTGGAATTATCACACCATCATTGTCACGATGAGAACATTAACCTTCTCCCTCTAACATCACTCCACTACTAAAAGGACTACTGAAAGTATATCTCTCATACTCTTTTGAGCTCAATACAATCTTATTCTCAATATTGGACTTGATTTCTCATCTTATCATCTCCCCCTTAGGTCTAAAGCTGACACTTGGAAGCTATGGACCTATTCAATCATCTCTAAACTAGTGTACATCCCCATTATCACAACTCAAGTACTATTTGCCCACCTATTATACCTTATTACTTAATCAGTTCTATAACATTCTAAACATCAAGACCCTCTCAAACAAATCATAAGCCTAGCTTAGATCTACCACTTCATGAATACTCTGGTCTCTTATTCAACACACGTATTTAGTCTCCTCTAACACGATGGCACATCGACATCAACTCTATTTTGGTTAAAATATACTTTATCTCAACATGCCTAGTAACTATTCCTCTTCCTTTTATCAAGAACACTCTACAAGATTATTATTCCTTATTTCACTCATAAGGGAATTCATCATTTATAACTGATTGGGTGCATGATTGCAATAATATAATATGCCCCATCACTATCTCATTTCCTTTGATTACTAAACCTCTACATACTTTCCTCTAGCTATGGGAACTTTTACTACAACTGCTCATAATTTCGTAACTCATGCTACCTTTTTGGATGAGAATACCATCCAAGCTCTAAACATACTTCCTCATAAGGATCTCAGCTGAAACAAGGCTTAGAGAAGATAGTACAACTCGCTTTTAGCTAAAATGCATAATTCACATGAACATGATCGCATTCCTCTGAAACTCAGCAATTAACTCACTCCTGGCTTCTCTCAAGCCCCTCTAAATTCTCATGACTTCCTCAAAATTTTGCTAAGAGCAACTCATTGATAAAGAACTGACTTTGCTTTTCAACCACCTCTAGTATGAGGGGTAGTCGAATGGATATGAGAACACACAAGTTAGAATGAGTCTTTATGACATATCTCTATTGTACGATTAAGAGTATGAAAGAAGGGAAACTTTTCCTAAATGTCCGTATTCACTTATTCATAGAAGTGGGGCCCTCAAAGCCATAAATAAGATCCTACTTGACACGACTTCATAGAAACCCTAGGACACCTGAACTCTGTGCTCTGAAACCAAGTTTGTCATGACCCAAGAAAACACCCTGGACGTGGCCGGCATTTGAGAACCATTGTTGGTCCCCAAGCGATCCCTTATCCTAGTTGTCTACAAGCGGAAGATTAACTCAAGCATACAAAAGATTAAAACTGAAATAAACTCAACAAAGTCAAATAGTCAACCTTTTTAAAAGTCTGTACAATACTCAAAATAAAAGTACATACTGAAAACTCCTCAACTCTATCTACCTATGAAACCTCTACTACTACAGAAGGATATCGGGACACGACCCACGACATCTCAAAACTACTAATTGTAAGATAAAGGTGAAGTCCTCCGAAATATAACATGGCTCACCAAAGCTGACTTGAAAATCACATGACCTCAATGAAACGCCTGTTGATGATCCTGAATACATGTATCTGCTTCATGAAACGATGTAGGCCAAATGGCTCAGCACAAGGAATGTACGAGCATGTAAGGGGAATTCTAAAGCATAAACATAATTGAACTGATGGAAAAGAAACATACATGCCTCTTCTCAACTCACTCAACTAAATTCAACTCAATGAAACATAGTTCAACTCAACTCAGAGAAAATAGGGCTCAACTAAATTGTAAGATACTCAACTCAGAGGAATGTGGCTCAACTCAACCATAAGGTACTCAATTCTGACTCAAGATACTCAACAATAATAAAAGATGTAATATCTGGAAAGCTTTTAAAACAATAGCCAATAAATCAATTGTATGCAAAAATACAGTAATAACTCAATTGTATGAAAATACAATAATAACTCTATTTGTATATAAAAATACAAAGTAACTTTGTGGGAGATCCTCTAACCGACAACCATAACTATGAGCTATGTGATGATACAATGTCTGGCCTACGCTGCTAGAACTGTCCTATACTTTGCTAGGGTATAGAACCTACTACTAAGTGGATCCACTAGTCTATGATAAAAAGCAATAAATGAATCATCTAAATTGTATGACCCTTTTCTACCTGCGTTGACTACAGGTTTATGGGGGATTGAGTTGTTACAACGCTCCCCCATATCGGTGCTCAATACTACTCCCAAAATATAACTAACTCATATGTTTAAAAACATAAATCTTTCTGTGGTTTGAGATTATTACTAAAAAATCGTTCTCGTAAAAGAGATAGTACTCAAAACTGCTCAAAACTTTTTAGGAAATCGATGTTTCCTCTCATCTTAAATGTAAAAACATTTGCTCTTGGGAATACTTAGTTCCCGTATAACATTTTAATAAAAATGAAACTTGACTCTACTCTTCCTCAACCTCAAGTGCTCAAGTCTTAAAACAAGTTTAAAGCGATTGTAAGAGAATTCTCAAAATAGGGTTCATGCAGAATTATGGGCATGAACTACTCTATTCAAGAACTCAATGATACTTCTCATCTCAAGATTGCTCGACTCATAGGGTTCATGCGGAATTATGGAAATTCCGCATGAACCACTCAACTCAAGGACCTTCATATGTAACATGTAGTAGTCCCATGACTAGGAATATACTTTCAAAAGGATTAGGAACTCAATAGTCAAGACTTAGAACTAGAAGATACTACTCCTCTCAAAGATATTGAACTTATGGAGTTCATGCAGAATTATGGGCATGAACGACTTGACTCAAGGGTCTACATAACAATATGGAACTCATGTACACGACTCCTCCCATTCTCATACTTACTACCTCAAAACTTAGCACAAATCGATAGTTGATCTCCAAGGATTAACGATTTAACTCAAACACTTTCTTAAATTTTACTTTTAACTCTTTCTTGAATTCGAATTATGAATTCAAGAGTTATGATTCACGATATGAAGGATCTCGATGATAGTGTGGACTCATGAATACATTCTTCTCACTCTCATGCTCACTTACTTGAGTCTTGAAACAAGTTATTAGAAATTGTAGAAGACTCATCCAAAGACTCAAAGGGACTTTCTCAAAAGACTCAAAAGAAATCTCAAGATTTGACTCTTAACTCTACCTTGAATTTGAATTATGGATTCAAGGTTATGATTCATATTATGAATGATTTCTAGATGTTTAAAATGAGTTTAGAGCGTTTAGAATCGATTGGGCTTGAATGTAACCTTTTAAAGGACTCAGACGGGCAAAACGATGGAGAAAGGGTGGGGGCAGGCGACCCTGGCGCACTGAGTGGCGCAGGGCGCCAGCCCTCTACCTACAGAGGTGTGGTTGGGGTGCACTGGCTGGCGCAGGGTGCAAGGCCCTAACCCAGAAAACCCTGACGACTTTTCTTTCTCGTTTTCTAACCCTAACTCGCCTAGAATAGAACGGTTTCTTTCCCAATCACGTAGATTAGAATACCCAACCAAAGTACACAAGAATCTACTTTAAAAAAACTCTTTAAATTCATATGATTATCTTAAGAACTCATCGAAATCCCAACAATCAAGATTACAATAAGTAATTTCAAGAAAACACTTCAAGAGCTCAAATCCTTCAACTTTAATAACGAATTTGCACTGAAAATAACATGATTGGCGTGTGGGTGAATGAACCTAAACATATGGTGGAACAACAAAGCTAAGAATACCATTCATAGATACCTCCCTAAAATCACCCATATTATTGTGTGATGGAAACTATGGAAAACAAGGTGCAACAAGAAATATAAGCATAAATATATCAATATCTATCGAATATGCTATCATGTTGTATTCCAAGTGAAAATCTCAATGGGGTAGAAATTTAACGCTATAAACTGGAGTTGGTCATGGCTGAAGGTTTGTCAGGTAGTTGAATCCTACAAACCAAGACTCAAGAGCATTATAGTGAAATGAATCAAATCAGAAGCTAACAAATGGAAACTCAACGTGGATGATAATTCTATTTCTCTATTGACAAAATAGGGATTGAAGAAGTTGTTAGGACTAGAAATGGATAAATGGTCATGGCCTTTGCATCACCAATTTATTTAAACACTAACAACTACTTAGTAACTCATGCAACCATACATGGTACCCTATGGTGTTTTAATCAACATTGTCACAACTTTGCTTTTGAACTGGACTCCCTACTATTGTTAATATGATTCTTAGCCTTTATTAGATTCTGTGGAAGCTACACAAGATTATTAATAAAATTGAGAAGAAGGTGGAGCTCCATGGTACAACAATATTGCTATAAAGAAGGTAATACAATTAGATTCCCTTGCGAAGTATGCTAACAATGTCACCAACAATGAACTGTTCCTCCCGTAAGATAATCTCCCTCAAGAAACTAAAGGTGCACTCTGAATAGACAGACTTCAAATGCCTTATTTTAGGATCAAACCTAAGAAGCATTCAAATTGAATTTTCGAATCCCCTTAAAATTGTGAAGGAAGTGCTACTAGAGGCCCATCATTCAAGCTATAGAGTAGCCCTCCTCCCCCTCCCAATGTGTACACACATCTTGTGTCAATAAGTTGTTTTTTAATTACCCCGAGGTCTAGGTCAATGTTTTCCTTGGATGTATTCATTGCTTAGTAATATGCAGGGTAGGGGTCTACGCCAAATCCTCTACAACCTAGGGAGCTCATATCATGGGTGATAAAGTTGAAAAATATTAATATAAAATAAAATTTCAATTATAAATGATTGAGGGGATATCAAATTAAAATTTTCAATGCCAAATGGATATATATATATATATATATATATATATATAATCAACCTTTGCCTTGGTTTTCATAGTTCATACAAAATTATCAATGCTAATCAATATTTAATTAAAAGCTTGACGGTACAAAACCTTGATAATATATATGTATTATATTTGTTATTTATTGTCATATAAAATTATATTTACTCAAATGTCTTTGACTAAGAAAATTGATTCCTTTGTGGCATCTTGAACACTCCTTTTTGGTAACAAAGTAGGAACCACTCAAAGTGCGCTCTTATACCTTAGTATATATATATATATCCGCCGCTAGTCACATCTACTATTACATCTCAAGTTACTTCATCAATTAATCGATTTGTGGTCTCTTAAGTCTGATTTTTGATTCCTCCGTTTGTTTGAGGCGTTGAATCACTGTAAGTAAGGTATTAATCTGGTAATTGATTTCTATTTCTTTTATTTTTTTTCTATTTCACATGTTATTTTTGCATTCATTAAATTAATTACTTTATGCGAATCTTTTTGTCAATTCTGAACATCGATATCTTGTAGGAGGAAGGGGTGTATACCTCTAATTTTTGAATTTTGAATACCCTCAAGTTTGAGGGTTTTTTATTCATGTTCCCAAGTTTCTTTTTTTAAAAATTTTAGTGTATGAGATTTTATCAAATTTAAAAGGTGATGTCTTTTTTATGTGTATATAAGTTTTGGTTCAGAATATAGTAATCGATAAAAGAAGGAAACTGTTGATTTTGTGATGAATCAACAATCTATGTACCAAGATTTTTTGTAGACTTTTGACTCTTTGTTGTAATTATAGATCCCACAAAGTTATCAATGTAGCTTTGGTGAATCATTGCATTTTTTATAATCTTTAGTTAGAGATATGAGATCTTTTGGGGGAAATATAATAACTATTAAGAAATTATTCATGGGTTGAAGATTCAAGAATAAAGAATAAATTGATTAAAAGAAGTGGTTTATCTATTCATATACTTATTTGGTGTGAATTTAAATTATATAAGTTAATGAATGGGAATATAATAAAGATTATAGTGTCTCTGTGTTCAATGTTCCTTTTTCATACGCTTGGTTACTACATATTTCTTTTTCATCCTGCTTATTTTTCATTCGCTCATTTTCCTTTTAGTTTAATCTTTTTTGTGAGATTATTTTCTACTCTCAATTGCCTCCTCTCCAGGCATCAGCTGAATTTGCATCTTGTGCGATCTATACCAATGATAATTACTTAGATCATACAATTTCACTATTTTAATATTTATTATTAAACTAGGGATAAGACACAAGTACCCCCTAGACTATGACTGAAATCCCAGATACACACTTAAACTTACTAGGGTCCTATTACCCTGTTGAACTAATTTAAAATGGAATAAATACACCATAAACACTGACATGACATAACGAGTGTGCACACTCTCTTGTAGGCAAGTGATAAGTGCACAAATTGGACAAATGTCATTTTTTTTATTGATGACTTTATAATTAGTTAGTACACATATTTATTGATATTAAAACTTATATATATTCATTTTTTTCTTTGTAAAATATTTATTTTAATTTCTTTCTTACTTTAAGTTTTTTTAAAAATTTAATTTATCAACTTTTCACGTATAATTATTTTTTAAAATATAATTTAAAAGTGTCTTTTAAAATATTCACTCTTTATACTTTTTGGATATATGTTTGTTGGTCAAATTTAATCTAGCGGTCTATGAAATTGCTGAAATTATGAAAATCAAGGTTAGTATCTCAAGAGAAACAAAACACATTGTGTATTTTTTTTTCTCATTTGCTTGACTCTTGATTGAATGAGTTATAATATAAGTGTATTTGAATCTTAGTGTTTTCTATGTCACATCTCCTATACAATTCAATTGATACAAATCTTAAATTGGAATATAAATCAAAGATGAAGAATAACAATGACATGGGCGAGACTGAAAAAAGTTTGAATGATGTTGAAAATGAGAGCAAGTTTATTGATGACAAATTAGAAGGTGGTACAGTTGGAGATGAACGGGATCTGCATGATAAATTGTCAGAAAGAAGGAAATACGATAGGCCTAATTCTAATAAACTTCAAGAGCTTGTAGCCTATGTATCATTCCAATCTTTTGTATTTTTTAAAGAAATTGTTTGAATTAATTTCAATTTTGATAATTTGTTTGTCCCTTTGGTAGCAGCGCTTTCAAAGATAATCCACATCCCGACGAAAATGCAATACTGAAACTTGGAAAGAAATTGTCCGTGGACAAAAATAAGTCAAATTTTGGTTTCAGAATAGAAGAAACCAAGAGAAGGTGATGCATTATATTGCATTTTTTTAAGGGTGTGGATTTTCTTTAAAACCACTGCTACCATAGGGACAAATCAATGATAAAAATTGAAACTAATATAACCAAATTTTAGAAAAATACAAAATATTGAAGAGATACTTACGTTTCAAGCTCTTGAACTTGGTTAGCATTGTATTTTTTTTCTTATTCATGATTTATCATGCAGAGAATCTAGTTCATATCCAATTGCACCACCTTTTAATTTGTCACTAATAAACCTGCTCTCATTTAGACATTATTCAAACTTTTCTCACCCATGTCTTTGTAATTCTTCATCTTCATCGTGGATTGAGGGTTGTGGTTTGTGGTCAGTGATTGTTTTCACTTTTCTGTTGAATGCCTCTCAAAGTGAGAGTCTTTCTATTATATAGAGAAAATAAAGATTACACATCCCTAAAGATCCGCCATTCCTTTCCCTAAAGATCAACTATTCTATCTCTACAAATCTGCTATTCAATCCCTCTAAATCTGCCTTGCTATCCCTCCAAATCAGCTATTCTATCACAATATTTATTCCTTTGATTCTACAACAAATGTATATGATCATGCTAATTTATATCACTATATAATTACATTAATATATACAATCATTTAGTTGTCCATCATGCTAACATCCCCCTTCAAATTGATGTTGGTGGATCAAGAAGCATCAATTTGCCTACTGGAAATTAATGGCGTTGCCGTGCCATGGATTTTGTAAACTCATCAGCTATTTGAAGATCGTTGGACACATGTGGAAGAGTAATTATCTACAGCTTCTCTTATATAATGACAATCCACTTCGATGTGTTTGGTCCTCTCATGAAAAACTGGACTAGTAGCAATCTGAATACCACTTGTATTGTCAGCGTGGAGAGGAGTAGGATGAGATTGAGGAAATCCAATCTCAGCAAGTAATCCACGAAGCCATACAACCTCAGAGCAAGCAGTAGACATGGATCGATATTCAGCCTCTGTTGAAGATTTTGACACACGATCTTGCTTTTTACATTTCCAAGATATCAATGACTCTCCAACAAACATGCACCAACCAGAGACTGAATGACAAGTATCAGGACATCCCTCCAAATCAGAATCACTAAATGCATTAAGACGAATAGGAGAACCACTTGGAAAGAACAATCCACGAGTAGATGTTCCTAGAAGACACCGAATGATACGACGAACAGNTGAATGACAAGTATCAGGACATCCCGCCAAATCAGAATCACTAAATGCATTAAGACAAATAGGAGAACCACTTGGAAAGAACAATCCACGAGTAGATGTTCCTAGAAGACACCGAATGATACGACGAACAGCCACCAAGTGGAGATGACGGGGAGCTTGCATAAATTGACTAACTTGTTGAACTGCAAAAGAGATATCAGGCCGAGTAATAGTAAGATAATTTAGTCTCCCAACTAATTGTCGAAATATAGTTGGATCAGGAAGAAGATCGGCTTCCTCGCGACGATACTTCACATTCAATTTCAATGGAGTATCTACGGAGGATGAATCTTGAAGACCAGCCAAAGAAATCAGATCCTGAGTATATTTGTGTTGGTTTAGAAACACACCTGAAGCAATATTATGAACTTCCAAAGCCAAAAAATAAGTAAGAGTACCAAGATCTTTCATATGAAAAGAATCTTTAAGCTGTTGTTGGAGGCTAGTGATTAGTGAAGAATCAGTTCCTGTGATAATAATGTCATCTACATACACCAAAAGAAGAACACAACCTGTAGATGTTGTTCGAAGAAACAAAGATGAGTCATATTTGCTCTGCTCAAAAGAAAATTGTAGCAAAGTAGACTGAAACTTATCAAACCAAGCTCTTGGAGATTGTTTTAATCCATACAAAGACCGCTTCAACTTGCATACATATGATGTAAGCAATGAGAACAAAACAGGTGGAGGTTTCATATAAATATCTTCTTTAAGATCACCATGGAGAAAAGCATTTTTTACATCCATTTGATACAAAGACCAGTTTTGTGAACTAGCAATGGCAATAATAGTTCGCACCGTAGTCATTTTGGCTACGGGGGCAAAAGTCTCCTCATAGTCCATCCCATACTCTAGTCTGTTACCAAGAACAACAAATCGAGCTTTGTACCGATCAAGAGATCCATCAGAATGAAGTTTGATTGAATAAACCCATTTACATCCAATAGGCCGGACATTTGAAGGACATGAAACAAGATCCCATGTGTAATTTTCTTTAAGAGCCAAAAGTTCTTCCTCCATTGCTTTCTACCAACATTCATGCTTGGAAGCTTATGAGTAACAGGATGGAACAGATATGTTGGATAAAGTAGAGGAAAAGCCATACCAATTGGGAGTACGAGATACTCTGGTAGATCGCCGAATAGACTCAAGAGGACCCGATCTTGAAGAATTCCCAGATTCTAGTTGTGGTATAGTTTCAGGTGGCGGATCAATGTCGGGATAGGATAAAGTTGGCTGACGTCGTTCATACACAAATCCAAGTTTGAACCTCTTAAAAGAAGATGATAAATCCTCAAAAGTAGGAAGAAGAGGAGAAACATAAGATGGATCTACAATCGTAGGAAAGAAATATTGATTCTCAAAGAAAACAACATTTCTAGAAATATGAAATTTGTGAGAACGTGGATCATAGCAAATAAAACCTTTTTGTGAAGAACTATAACCCATAAAAGTACATTTAGTAGACTATACAGAAAGTTTACTGTGCTGCAAATGAGGCAAATGCACAAAACAAACACAACCAAATGTATGAAAATCACTATAGTTAGGATTTTGGTGATAAAGACGAAAATAGGGAGACTCAAAATTTAGCACTTTAGATGGCAATCTATTAATTAAATAGACAACAGTAGACAAAGCTTCCACCCAATATTTAGCTGGTACAGAGGACTCAATCAATAGTACGAGTGACATCTAAAAGATGATTTTTTCTTTCAGCAACTCCATTTTGTTGTAGTGTATATGGGCAAGAGTGTTGTGAGACAATTCCTTTGTCAAGCAAGAATTTTTTGAATTCATAAGACATATATTCTCCACCAGAATCAGATCTTAATAATTTGATGCCCGTAGAAAATTGAGTCTCAATGTAAGCCAAAAATGTCTTGAACATGGAAAATACCTCTGATTTGGATCGAAGAAAATACACCCATGTAAACTGACTATAATCATCTATGAATGTCACAAAGTATTTGAAATGAGCATGAGAAATAATTGGTGAAATTCCCCAAACATCACTATGAATGATATCAAAACACTTTGTAGCACGACTACCAAAATTAGGAAAAGGAAGAGTTTTACTTTTTCCTAATTTACAAGTAGATCAATCAATGGAAGCAACTGAAAATTGATTTTTATTTCCCAATAAACCAGAATTTGATAAATGAGACAACACAACAGAATTTGGATGTCCTAGACGCTTATGCCAAACCTCAATCTTACTAGCAGTAGAAGTACAAGCAAAAGATAGAACAGGAGGAATGGAAAAGTGTGTAGGAAACAATCGTCCAACTTNCCTAATTTACAAGTAGATCAATCAATGGAAGCAACTGAAAATTGATTTTTATTTCCCAATAAACCAGAATTTGATAAATGAGACAACACAACAGAATTTGGATGTCCTAGACGCTTATGCCAAACCTCAATCTTACTAGCAGTAGAAGTACAAGCAAAAGATAGAACAGGAGGAATGGAAAAGTGTGTAGGAAACAATCGTCCAACTTTAGGCCCCTTCGCGATTATCGTCCCCGACACCTGATCCTGCACAAGACAACCATTACGAGAAAAATTCACATCACAATTGTTATCTACCAATTATCCAACATAAATAAGACTAGTTGAGAGCTTTGGTGAAACAAAAACATTCTTGAAAGTTGGAGTAATGTCCCCAACCTTGGTAAGGGGTAAATTACTACCATTGGCAATCTGTATTTGTGATGGACCTTGATACTTACGAACATTCTTTAGGATGCTCGTTGAGTTGGTCATGTGATTGAAAGCACCTGAATCAACCATCCAAAAATTAGATGTAACATCATTACCTTGTAATCTCAATGTTGAGAAGGCTGACACGATCATTTGTTGTACCATTTCAGGAGTAAGAACTTGTCCTGAAGATGAGTTATAATTAGTGGAACCATTTATCCCAGCTTGAAAAGCATTGATCCTACGATTTTGAGGGCACATAGGACACTCTTTGATAATGTATCCTTGTTGTTTACAATAATTACAGAACTTCTTGCTCCAATTGCTAGCAATATGACCATATTCCTTGCAACTGTAGCATTGAGTTCTACTCATATCCCTGCCCTTTCCTTTACCTTGAGCAGCAAATGCAACAGTGACATCATTTTCTTTCTTGAATGCATTTTGTGTGACAAGACGTTGCTCTTCACGAAGTAATTCCCTAAAGCAAACATCCAAAGAGAGAGACGGGTCACGATTCATCAAGTTAGAGCGAACACTCTCAAAGTCGGAGTGTTTATGGATAATGAGAAACATAGTAAGAAACATACTAGTAGAAAGATAAGAAATTAAGAAGAAAATTAAACAAATTATATCCGGAATATAAACAACTCAATATTACAAAATCCGATAACGACAAACTAAATCAATTAATAGATAACATATCTAAAATAGAATATAAATATATTCAATATTTAAAGATACAATGGATAGCGAGAATAATGAATATAAAGAAAAACTTACTAAAATAATTATAGCAAAAAGGCAAGAATTAAAACATAGGCAAATAAGACTTAATAATAATATATTCGCAGGAATTTGTAAGAAATCTATAATAGCACAGAGAAAAACTATTTTTTATCTAGAAATACAAATAGAAAGTCTAGAATATAAACTTCAACACAATTTATAAATGAATAAGGAAGAATACGCAATAGATGAAAAAACATATGAAAACTATGACGGATTAAAAATAAATATAATATTTTCCAATCTAGGTAGAAGATATAAGAAAATAGGTGACAATCTAAAGTTTAATGTTAGAAAAAGAAACGGTAAAACTAGAAGATAGTTTAACTGCTATGATAAGAATAACAAAAGAAAATGAAGAAATAGATAGAAAAACGAAAATTGAAAAAATAAAACAACAAGCAAAAAAGGAAGTACAACAATTAGAAGAAGTAAAAAATACTAAAATAATAGAACTAGAAAAAGAACTGGCAATGTTAAAAGAAATGTATGAAATGAAACAAAAAGAAAAAGAACAAAAAACAAAATTAGCAAATGAGATAATTAAATTTAAAGAAAAATTACAATTAGAAGATGAATTAGAAGGAAAAGAAGAAAATACCCAAGATAACCTACCTGAAATAAGAGTTGATGAAATAAATAACGATGATCTAGATGAACAACATTCGGAAACAAGCGAAACATATACAGAACTTTTAGCAAACATAGATAATACAAAGAATTTAGAAGTAAATACAGGAAAAGTAGAGATGGATGAAAAACCTTGCACATCAGGAGTAAAAAACCCAAAAAATTTTGATCCAAAATATTACAATAAAAACTATGGACAATATGATAGAGAAAAAACTATATGGGATAAAAAATTAAATAAAAAATGGACACCTAAACCAATAACTGAACGACATAATTTTTTAGATTTAGACTGTGTAGCAGATATAAATAAAACAATCCAATTATGGATAGGATATATATCAAAACAATTAATAGATAACAAAATAGTAATAATAGAGACACCAGGATATATAGAAATAACGCTTATAGGAACAGTAAAATTATGGCTACAAAATTTATCAGATGAAAGTTCAAAAACCCTAAAAAATAATAAAAAGTTTGATGGTGGAATAGCCACTACAACTATGAAAATATTATATAAATACGAAATAGCTATAAGAAATGAATTTAGTAGT
Source organism: Solanum stenotomum (assembly GCF_019186545.1). Taxonomy (NCBI): domain Eukaryota; kingdom Viridiplantae; phylum Streptophyta; class Magnoliopsida; order Solanales; family Solanaceae; genus Solanum; species Solanum stenotomum. The sequence continues at coordinate 22,298,856 of NC_064289.1, read as the reverse complement.
ATGACAACAGAGGTAGAAGAACAAAATAAAGAAAAAATCTTAAATCGGAATCTAATGACAAAATTAGCAATATGTGATATGTGTTACATAGATGAATATACATGTGCATTTAGAGAATACTATTATAAAGGAACATATAGCACAGAAGAAAGTAAAGAAATAAGAAAATTATATTTTACAAAATTACCAAAACCTTTTAATTCAAAAATAATAAAAAGTTGAATGAAGCAGAATTAACAGACACCTTAGGAGCTAGAATGAAATTCTTGCAACGATGGTTTATGGAACTATGTGAAAAACATAAAGAAGAAATAAAAATGGAAAAAATATTAGCAAAAAACTTGGCATGTTGCAAAAATAAAACAGCACCTCAATTTGGTTGTACAGATAGATATTATAAAAATAGAAAGAAATATAATAAAAAATACAGATAAAAATATAAATATAAAAAACCAAGGAGAAGATACTATGTAAAAAACTACAAAACCAAAAGACCATATAGACCAAAAAGAAAACTAACGGAATGTACTTGTTATAATTGTGAAAAATTAGGACATATAGCTAGAGATTGTAAATTACCTAAAAATCCGAAGAAAAAACAAATATCAGAAATAATAATAGACGATGAAAAATATACGCAAATAGAGTACGTAGATTATGAATTAGAAAGCAATGATAGTATATATGAATTATCGGAAAATGAAATGAAAAATAATCCAGTAATAGAATCAGATATTGAATATGATATCAATGACTGAAACAGATATACAAATAATAACTAAAGAAAATTATCAAGATGAAGAATCGGCAGAACAAAAAATAATATTTGATAATAATATATTTGAACAAATAAAAGGAAAAGAATTAGACCTAAGCGTAGAAAAAATATTCGAAATACCAACAATAAGAAATTGGTTTAAACGACAAAAAGAAGAGTATTATGTAGTAAGTCAAAGAGAACATATCATAGATTGCAAATACACCAAAGGAAAGGCTAAAATACCAATAATAAATAAATGAATAATAAACAAAGAAATAAAAGATCTTAAGGCTAAAAATCCAATTAAATATGTACATTTAGGAGGAATAGAAATACTAATAAAAGCATGTTTTAGAGAAGGAATAAATACACCCATAGAAATATACTTAGCGGATGATAGAATTATACAACCTATAGAAAAAGGTATAATAAGTGCAGTAAAAGGTAACCTCATATACCAAAAATTTAAATTTATAATAAGTGCTAACTACTCAGTAGCAATAAATGACAGAAACATAGATAAATCACTAGTATTATATTGGAGAATGTCAGGAATAGAATTAGCCCCGGGAAGTAAAATATTTACAGCCAGATGTAAAAACCTATATGTTTTAACAACAAAACATAAAATAACAGCAAAAAATAAAATAAATAAAATAAAAATAGAAAATCCTTTTACAGTCATAGATAATAATGATTATAGTTATAACGAAATTGATATAGAAGAAGATTTGGAAATAGTAAAAGAAAGACCAAGTACATCAAAAAGAATAAATAATGAGATACCCCAAATGTCATCAAAAATGAGTACCTCAAGAAGAATAGATAAAAACCCCACAAAAATCAATGAAAGAAGAAATAAAATCACACCATTATTACATAACGGGAATAATGGAACAACGAAAATATTTAATATTAATAAATACAGGATTAGAAGAAAACTATATTACAAGAAAATTAGTAACGGAAGATGAAATAATAACTACTGAACAAATATGCCCCGAACTACCAAAAGCACTAATGATACCGAAGAAACTACAGAAAAGGAAATAATCATTGGAGGCGTACCAATAGTAATAAAATTTAAAATATATCAAGGAGATGAAAATATCACTTTAGGATTAAAATGGCTAGGACAAGTAAAACCATATAATCTAGAAGACAAACAATTAATAATAAATTATGAAAATAAAAGAGTAATAATAAAAAGGACTTTAGTATGATAAAAATATGAAAATATACATACTTGCAAAGATAATAATAGAGGGATATTACAACAGATATTATACACCAATGACAGATACAGGAGCAGAAGCTAATATATGTAACGAAAAAGGGTCAAAATTGCCCCCGAACTATATGAAATAGACCATTTATACCCTTCGTTACATTTTGGGATCAAAAATGCCCCTGTTGTTATCCTAAGAGACCACAAATACCCTCAAGAGTTAACATCCCAAATTTTTGTTGACGTGGCAAGCCACGTGAGACTAATCTTTTCACCTAAGCGTTGCCAACTAGGATTCACTACAAAAGAACTAGACCTTTAGCGGCAACAACAGTCGCCACAAAAGCCCAGAAAATCATCACTAAAAGTTTTTAACATTAAATTCTAATTTTGTGTTTTTTTTCTTCATTGGTTTTAAAAAACCAAATATGATATCGATTAAGTAGGAGTTTGAAGACACTACATGTTTTATTTTTATGTCATATGTAAATGTATAAAATGTACAATGATGCATTATATATATATATATATATTATATATATATATAGTAGGAGATTTGAATCGAGAAGTAATTTTGATTATTTTTCGTAATAATATTGAGTTATTTATTTTAGAAAATTAGGTCGCAATCGAAAATTAAATATCATATTTTTTTGTTGAAAAAATAGGTTTTACTAGTGAATGGTTGTTGGAGCCTTAGTTGCCACTAAAAATCACTCAAAACCTTTAGTTGCAATATTTTGGGATTTTGTGGCGACTTTACCACTAAAAGTCAAGTTCATTTGTAGTGAATCTTAGTTGGCAATGCTTAGGTGGAGGGATTAGTCCCATGTGGCTTGCCACGTCTCTAAAAAATTGGGGTGTTAACTCTTGAGGGTATTTGTGGTCTTCTGGGATAATTGCGGGGGTATTTTTGATCCCAAAATGTAATAGAGGGTATAAGTGGTCTATTTCACATAGTTCAGGGGCAATTTTGACCCTTTTCCGTATATGTAAATACAATTGTTTACCAGAAGATAAGTGGGAAAAAATAAAAACACCGATAGTAGTAACAGGATGTAATAATGAAGGAAGCATGATCACATATAAGGCAAAAAATATAAAAGTACAAATATGGGATAAGATACTAACTGTAGAGGAAATATATAACTTTGAATTAACTACAAAAGATATGTTATTAGGAATGCCATTTTTAGAAAAATTATATCTACATATAATAACAAAAACACACTGGTAGTTCACAACACCATGTAAACAAAAAATAGGAGCAAAAAGAGTAAATAACAAAAAATGAAAGACAACAGAGTGGATAAAAGGAAGTGAATTACACAAAAATTAGAAAATATAAAAGAAGAAGACCCTAAAATAGAATTAATTATATTCTCTATAGATAAAGTAAAAATAATCCAAGATAAGTTAGAATTATTATATAGTGAGGATCCTTACAAGGATGGGAGAAACATAAAACAAAAGTAAAAATTGAGCTAATTGATAATAATAGTATAATAACCCAAAAACCATTAAAGTATAATTTTAATGATTTAACCGAATTTAAGATACATATAAATGAATTACTAGAAAAAGGATATATACAAGAAAGCAGACATAATGAAAACTCAAATAGAATTTCTAGGAATACAAATAGATAAAAATGGAATAAAAATGCAAACGCATATAGTACAAAAAATAATTAACTCAAATGAACAGCTAGCTACGAAAAAGAAATTACAATTATTTCTAGGACTAGTAAATCAAGTAAGAGAATACATACCAAAATTAGCAGAAAATTTAAAACCATTACAACAAAAATTAAAGAAAGATATAGAATATCAGTTTGATAAAAAAGATCAAATACAAATACAAAAGGTAAAATTATTATGTAAAAACTTACCTAAACTATATTTTCCAGATGAAAACAAAAGATTTACTTATATAATAGAATAAGATGCGAGTGAAAAAAGTTATGAAGGAATATTAAAATACAGCTATGATGGCAATACGATAGAACATCACTGCAGGTATTATTCAGGAACATTTAATAATACAAAAATAAAATGAGAAATAAATAGAAAAGAATTATATTCGGTATATAAGTGTTTATTATCATTTGAATCATATATCGTATATAACAAATTCATTATAAGAACAGATAATACACAAGTAAAATGGTGGCTAACAAGAAAAATACAAGATTCGGTAACAACAAAAGAAATGAGGAGATTGGTATTAAATATATTAAATTTTACATTTACAATTGAAGTAATAAAAATTGATAAGAATGTTATTGCAGATTACCTATCACGACAAAGCTACTCAGACTGAGACTGAGGAAGAAGGTACAATTGAAAAGATACTCAAACCTATTGCTACACTTTGTACAAAAGTGGATAGTATGGACAATGAGATACAAAAGCTAAAGACTAATGAAGATAATCTGAAGTCTAAAGCTAATATAAGTCAGTAGCATGACAATAAAAATGCGGAGCTATGTCGATCGGAAGACAGAAAAAATGCAAAGCTAAAAGGTGACGTTGGGAAACACCTAAAAACCCATAACATTTGTTTAAAAACAGTTGTAGGTACAAGCCAACGAGTTAGTGAAAAACATAAGAACTCAAACTTAAACCAAATATTCGAAAAACCATTTACCCCAAGGCCAACACAAAAAAAACATATTGATTATAGAACCACAAACTTCTACATACGCGGATAGCCTACACCATGACAAAAGGACATATAACCATATTACGCGAACCTATATAGAAAATATATACAAAATCCAAACATTTTTAAATCTTAAACCCAGATCTACTACAACCCAAGAACCCAACCAGGATTATTTAACCCAAAAATTACAATTTTATAATAAACTGATTGCACAACCAAAAACTAATGTCAACTTAGTAAGGACATGTTACAACTATGGACTATTAAATACAATATATACTTATGATGGAGAGGAACTAAGTGGAATACCAGAACTACATAAAGCATTTATTACATATAAGAGAGTTACTAAGGGAAATTTATTCTATGTAAAATTTAATACGGCAACAGCAGAGATATTATACGAAGAAATAAAACCTCCAATACAAGTGGTAAAGATAGGACTAACAAAAGATATGATAATACCGGAAGATATCGAATAGCAACCAAAAATACAAAAAAGCGAGATACCCAGTTTTTAGGCCAATAAAAGAATAATTGGTATATCAACCATCATACAAGAACTAGCAAATAATTATTTAAACGGGAACGTTATATGAAGCTACTATGCAAGAGATCAGTTGATGATTTATTCCAATTCAAGGGAGCTAAGGAAAGCAGATATGGATGAAGTCCAAAGATGGATTTTATCATTGCTAAAAACAGAGGAACGACCTACGACAAGAGCACTAAAAGCAGGATTTATTTCAACAGAGTTATTAACCATATATTGCAAACTAATTGGACACAAATACCCTGATCACATATGTTCGAAATGCAACGGTGAAGATAACATAATTTCAGATGTCGATTTAGAGTAAAAGAAGACGATGAAGATAAGATGCAGACAAGACAAGATAAGATGTGGACAAAATAAAAAAGATAAGATGGCAGACAAAGTGGCAGAAAAGATTAAGGAAAGTTGAAGTTTTTTTACTAAATTATGTAAAATAACGTGACAATGTAAATTATTAGTCAGCATTATTATTGTAAGAAAGACAAGGTAGTGTAAAATAGTCAATAAGTGTAAAATTATGCATGTGCATATTAAGGACAAGTGTAAAAGTTAGGAGACAAGGTTGTAAATAAGTCTTAATAAGATAGTAGTAGATTAGAATAGGAAACTATTCTAGAATAGTAGTAAATAGTAGTGGACAGATGTAAAAAATGTATTACGATATGTGTTTAGAATAGTTAATTTGTATGTCTATATATAGACTCAGTCGTAAACATTGTAAAGCAGGCAATGCCTAATATATAAAACACTTTTTTCAAAAAATTCTCTACAAAAAATTAAGTATTTAGATAAATGGAGCAACAATCTGAAATCCAATCAGATATTTCAGATAGCATGAATAAGCAAGAAGCAAAGGTATATTGTTCAAAAAATATGCGAAACTAATTTCATATATTCCTGAATATCATATATATGATTGAATAAATTTATGTTAGTTATTATGTATTAGAATTATCTGAATCATGATTTCTAGTTTATTAGCACACTAGAAACAGGGAGAAAACTTCTATACTATGCCATCCTAATGTTGAAACCGGTAGGCGAGGAAAGCCGTTTATGGGAGTAAACAAAGTTAAGGCGCTGATAAGAAGGAAGTATCCGCTAAAGTACGATGCTAGTAGTGACAGGAGAACATGATAAACAGATAATCTAGTTCATAATGATCTAATATGAATTTAATCAATTATGAATATGATAGGAAGGAATAATTTGAAATAAAAAACCTGCATGATAAAGAACATGACTACATACGTTCATGATGAAATGATAAAAAACTATGAAATTAATCTTATATATACTTAAAGATATAAAAATAATTGAATTAAGAAGAATCATATGGAAAAAAATATTTAATGATAACGAATCAGAAGATATATTGAAGCAACAATGGTATGAAATAGACCTACATGATTTAGACTACGAAAGAATAGAATGGTACGATTTAGAAATAAATTCAGACTAAAATGAACTACGAATATTTACAATATTGGACAGAATCTATGGAAGATATAAAACTATTGGAACAATTAATAGAAGAAAATTTATATATGTACCAAAGAACCCAAGATATGTTATACCTAGAATATATCATAAATAATATTAATGAAATATTCAAATTAAAACAACTATCGGAAGAATATTACAATAAATATTGTTATATTTTACCATGAATTTCGCACCTAATATTAAAGAAATATCAAGATTAAGACACTTAGCAAAAGAATATTATAATAAAATCTTCAAAATAAATTACTCACCTACCACACTACCACTTCTATGAATTCCTCAGTTACCAATTCCGCACCGAAAAATGGTATTCAGTAGGTATTTTGGCATAGACAATATCTGTAAATTCAGCCCATAAGTTCTGAAATCCAGAAAAATAATCCTAAAAAGAAAGACCTCCTTGAGAGTAATTAGCAATTTCATACTCTAACTGAAAGCGTCTTGTGCTATTATCTTGGTTGTAAACCTTTTGTAAGTAATCCCACATGGCCTTAGCTGTCTTGTATGGCCTGAGATTAAGAACAATAAGAGGGTCAATTGACCTTAGAATTCATGTCATCACCCGAGCATCTTTAATCTTCCATTCACCGAGCTTTGTTGCATCAGTAGGAGCAGGATTGCTTCTATCTATATGGCCCCATAGTTCTTTGCCGGTGACAAACAACTGAAACTGAAACTCCCAAGAAGAATAATTTTTTCCAGTAAAACGAACACTGAAGGATTCAAAGTGATGTGAATTCATGCTTTTGAATAGCTATGAAAACTACAAAGACTCAAGAAAGCAACTAGAATGACCAAGAACAAAATTCCCAGGTGGTAGGACTGATTGTCGATGAACAGTCAACCAAAAACCAAGATTTTCAAAAAAAAAATTAGAAGGAACCACAGATGACTCTATGAAACAAGACAGCCAAGAGAAGGCTCTAATACCATGTCACTTTTCTACTAAATGCCTCTCAAAGTGAGAGTCTTTCCATTATATAGAGAAAATAAAGATTACACATCCCTAAAGATCTGCCATTCCTATCTGTAAAGATCAGCTATTCTATCTCTACAAATCTGCTATTCAATCACTCTAAATCTGCCTTGCTATCCCTCCAAATCAGCTATTCTATCACAATATTTATTCCTTTGATTCTACAACAAATGTATATGATCATGCTAATTTATATCACTATATAATTACATTAATATATACAATCATTTAGTTGTCCATCATGCTAACAATTGTGTCTCAGTAAAGTGAAGCACGGACGAACAACATGGTCCGTAGAGTTGATTCGACAGTTAATGCTCAGGGTTAATTGAGTCTTTTCCTACTCTTTTAATTTTTATACTACATCATTTTTAGCCTATTTTGAGGAACTATAACCGTTTCTAAGACTCATATGTTGAACAAAATAAAATTGAGCAAGTAGCTAAGAGACTCTGCTGGAAAAAAGCTTGTTGAGAAGGATGATATCGCAATATATATGGCAGTGTTCAATCATATGAAGTGTACTGAATTTCGAAAGAGAAACAAAAACCCACCGATGTGTCCTGCCCAAGATCCTGATATTGCCTGGTTCGTGCTCCTTTTGATTTATCGTCACATTTGGTATTATCCTATAATCCGAATTCTATTAGCATTGATTATTTCGCGTCGATTTGATATTTGAAACTTGCTTAACTCCCTTGCCAGAAGTTGCAAATGAAAAATAGGTGGCCGGTGGACAATTGGAGAAGTGGCCTAAAAGATTACACGCAATACCACCTAGGATAAGCAGAGGAACTGTAGATGGTGTCACAGAAGAAGTTTTCCAGAAGGATTCAGAACTATGGAAAAGAAGAGTTTCTTATTACAAGTCAGTGAATAACCAGCTTGGCCAGCCTGCGTGATACAGAAACATCTTAGATATGAATGCATTCCTAGGTGGCTTTGCTGCAAATTTGGTCAATGATCATGTTTGGGTGATGAATATAGTTCCCGTTGAGGCTAAGGTCAATACACTTGGTGCCATTTATGAACGAGAACTAATCGGGACATACCAGAGCTGGTAATTACTATGCTTCCTTCACATTTCCCCCCTAACCCCAGTAAATAGCAGCATTATGATTTTAGGTCGACTATAGCTATGTGCGCAAAAAACTAGTACTATTGACAGAGTTAGATGTACATTTCAGCACATACGCTCTGAATTCAGAACTCATATTGTCTAAATTCTGGATCTACCTACCCCTAGTAGTTTTGCTTTTGTGATGAATATTAACTTTTTTCTATAGGTGTGAGGCTATGTCAACTTACCCAAGAACATATGATCTCATTCATGCTGATTCTGTATTTACCCTCTACGAAAACAGATAAATTATGAGTATCCTTATAACTGAAATCTGTGCTTTTGAGTATCTTTGTAACTGTATTGCTGCAAAGCCAAGTGATTGAATCTCAGGGTCAGCCACAGACATGCTTGGCATCACTTGGGAACCTGAACGTCTGTTCCCCATTTGTATTACCAGGACCATCGAATATGACTCCTAGCACAGAGTGTTGTGCTGCCCTCCAATGACTGGATCATGAGTGCATCTACAACACTGTTCGTGTTGCTGCCCGCCTTCCCTCTCACTGCAACCTTTCTCCCATCTCTTGTACTCATCATCACTAGTCATTTTAGCATATTGAATTTGTTCCAAAGAAGTATTTGTTCCTTTTTTTTTTCCAATTAGTGGAGTGTTAGTGAAACTTTCAACAAATAATCATATGTTAGGAAAATTAGGATTTTTTGGTGGTGTGATTTTTCTGTTAGTATACTCAAAATCTTGGCAACACAATGATGTTTTTGTTGATTTTTTCTGTTATTTCTCTCAGGACTGAGAGGTACTTGATATGTGAGTTGAGAAAAAAGAAAAGGAAACCGCGAGATAGAAGAAACATTATATATTAAATATTCTAATAAATTAAGACGAACTAAATCAAACTGCCTAGTAGTACGTAGTAGAAAGAACAAAAAAGTGCTAAAACGAATAATAAACACTGTGCTTTACATGCCAAACTGGGAAGTTCCATCACATTTCCATAGAAAGGTGGGAACACAGCTGAGATAGTGACACCAATGACAGTGATCATATACGTTCACTCCTCGAAATACCATCGCCAATCCTATTGTAAACCTGCAGTTTCATGTAAACAAGATTATTTGGTCAGGTCCATCATCATCCTATCGGAAATACCAAATTTGTTGACACCAATAGATAGTAGAAAATACTTAAGACTGACCCTGTAACCAGTAGAATCAGAGAAAGCAGTCCAAAGACATTTCGGTAGGCCTTATATTTGGAGTAGACATGATCAACAACTGGAAGATTCTGATCATTTTCTGCCCGCCCTACATGAGGAGGCACGAGCAGAACAAATCCAAGGAGAAGTCCAGTCATGAATCCACCGATATGAGCAAAATTACCAACGTGAGGCAGCATTCCAGCTGCCAGATTTATGACAACTATCAGCAACAGAGTGAACAGTGCACCAACAGAGACGCTCCAATTTGCAATAATCTCTGAAAACTTAGCTCCAATAAGGCCAACGAGAGCCCCAGAAGCACCAACAGAGACGCTTCTCTGAATAAATTACGAGGTAAGTATGCTCCCCCCAATTCCTGAGAATAGGTATATGATACCAATGCGGACTGTCAAAGCAAAACAAGTTAATCAAATCAATATCAGCATAAAGCAAAAGAGGGTCAAAATTCACATATGAGAAGGCGCTGACATACCAAAACCATATTGTTGCTCAAGGTGTTTGGCAACAACCATAAAACCCATTGTACTTGCGAGTAGATGAATAAGACTAGCGTGCAACCATATACACGTGATAAGCCTCCATCCTTGATGATTATAGACCACTTTATTCCAATCAAGAGCACCAAGCCTCTCTAACCTTCATAAATTACAAAATGCATTCTTTTTGAAGACTCATTTCCTCATTACAATACAAGCAAAATACATATTATGCGAGGTAGAATGTTTTAAAACTTTTAATAAGCTAGAATTGCAAGACTCATACTTATTTCTAGGGAACCAAGACAAGAAACACGAAACTGAGTTCACGCGGGCGACAAAGTACGGTTTATGTGGTCTTGCCCTTTTCCAGACTCGTGCATAAGGGGTGTTTAGTGCATCGGGTTGCGATCCATACCATGTTATGTGAACATATTACTATTTGGGGAATCAAATAATTTTTTCTTTTGACTATAATTCTTTCAAACATCCTTTAAACATTTTGAATCATTGGCTATGTTCGACTTGTACTACTTTTCATAGAGTTTTCAAATATATAAATTTTATTTTAAAATATTGAACATGTTACATAAATTGGAAGAGGGATATAGTAGTACTTACATTGAAGAAGAAAGGCCAAAGAGAGGATTTGGACACTTTAAATCCTGCTTTTGACAATGAATGTAAAAGCTAAGTTGCTCGGACTCGGATGCGGGTATTCGAGACGGATGCAAATCCGAGAGTCGGATTCGGCAAAATCCAAATTTTAAGATTCGTGGGTGCGAATCCGAGTATGGATACGGGTGCGGGGATACGGCTAAAATTTTTCAATATTATAAAAATATAGTTATGAAGATATTCTAAATTTGAAAGATATGTTGTGATAAACTTACATGTATTTTGTAGAATTCAATCTTCCATTCTTCAAGATGAGATTACTCTTCCATTCTTCCTACAAAGACACAACAAAATAGAAACTAAACATTAAAAGCATTTACAAATTACAATAGAATAAATATAACTAAAAGAATCAATAAAAATTGAAAAGAAGAACTAACCTTAGAACATGGATAGTAACTCGTCTCTTGAAACAAAGTGGAAGTGAAAATACTGCAATTATTAAAATTTAAGATATACACAAGATAGTTATCCACAATTTAGATATTCATAATTACTAATCAATATTCAATACACCAAGTAAAAGTGTAAAACATACTATTTAACAAAAATCAAGAGATTGTCTCAACTTAATCCATAACTTAAAATTAACATAACAACAAAATATTGTCAATTATCAAGTTATTTAATTAAGTTAGCCATCTCTTCCACATCTTCTTCAACTTCTTCCAAATCTTCAAACTCTTCCTCAAATATCACACCTTCAATTTGAGGTTCATCTATTGAAAGCTCGGTTAGATCATTAGTTGTCTCATCAATATCAAATCGATCTCCACCTAAAATAAATTAAAAAGAATAAATATATTAGAAGATTTTATATAAAAAGAAAAAAACATCATTTAAACTAAATAATTGAAGAAAATAATAAACAAAATATAGACATACCAACATCCCAATATTTGCTTGGCCCATTTATATATTTCTCTTTCTTGCGAGACAACAACCGGAGATTATAATGTACAAACACTAAATCTTCGGCTCTTGAAGTTGCTAACTTATTTCTCTTGATATTGTGAATCAAAGAATATGTACTCCAATTTCTTTCACAACAAGAGGAAGAAGCCGGTTGAGTAAGCAACTTGTAAGCTAATTGTTGCAAAAGTGGAGCCGAGACCCCATGATTTGCCCACCAAGAAAGAGAATCTTCATACATCATAGCCTCAATCACGTGAGGCTCACTAAAATAGCCACTTCCGCTACAAAAGGATCCATACTCCAATGAGACTTGTTTCATTTCATTAGAATCTTTAAAGTACCTTTGAAAGCACTTGACTCTATTCAATGAAATTTCACTATCTTCATTAGGAGCTAGCTTTCGAATTCCATTCTCTCCTTGAAGCCATGATTCATGATAATATTTGGGAACCAAAGAATGTGCCATACAATGTAGAGGTGTGTTACTTTTGTTCCACCTAGCCACAAGAATATCATGAATAGTATCAAAAAAATTTGATTGACCGGAAATGAGATCTTTCCCCTCATGCTCAAAGATGACTTTCTTGACCTTCTCAATCATTGAGTCCCACATATCATAGATGAGATGTAATTTTGGACCATCAATATCTGCACTTCTTAGCATATCAACAATTGGTTCCGTAAATTTCAAGAAATAATCAATACTATCCCATTTTTCGTCATTCATTATAAGGGATTTTATTTCACGTGTTTTGGCTTCAATTCCCTTATCCCCCTTATAATTCTTCCATTCATCATCCATGACCATTTTCTCCAAAGAAGATTTCACTTTGCGAATTCGGGTGGTCATAATGATGTGTGAGGCAAATCTTGTTTCACCAACCTTCAACAAACACAAATCCGAATATTTTTGAAAAGGTGCATATGCCAAGTCATGGTTCACAACAAAGTTCTTCAAATTACTCACTTCACTAAGTAACTCTAAAATCCATTTACAATTAGTAAACTGAGGTTATTTTTCCGAAGGTTGGCACATACTTTTCAAAGCTAGATTCAAACAATGAAAAAACACAAGGAGTCCAAAACATATGAGGATATTTTTTCTCCACAATAGTACCGGCAAGTTTCATATTACTTGCATTATCCGTAATAACTTGAACAACATTGTTTGAACCTACATTTTATATTGCTTCAATAAATAAGTTAGCAATATATTCACCATCTTTTACGATTCCACTAGAATTGATTGAATTTAAAAACATTGGACCTCCACTAGATGATGCCATTATATTGATCAAAGGTCGTCTTTTAGTATCGGACCATCCATCCGAACAAATCAACAATCCTTTCTTTTTCCATGTACCTTTAATTGGTTGCAACTTTCTATCAATATGTGTTTTTTCTTGAGTTAAAAGAGTTGTCCTCAATCTATTATATGATGGGGGAATATAACCGGGAATGGAATTTTCGGCTAGAAACTTAGAATATTTTTTAAAATAAGGAGAGTTTGCAAAGTTGAACGATAAACCTAATGCGTAGAACATCCTAGCGGCTAATTTGTCGGCCATATTTCTCTCATAGATGCCGAATGATTTTCCTATAGCTCCATACTCGAACTCTTTCTCTTTTTTTGTTGAATTAAACCAGTCCCCTCCGGAAGTGATATATAATCAGCTTTGTTTCTTGCATCAACTTGAACAACGGTTCTTTTTCTTTCGGCTTGTTCATGCTCCATCTTCAAAGTTGCATATATATCACCACTACTTTCTTTACATATTTGAACACCATGACCCGATAATCTCAAAAGATGTGCTTTCACCCTAACTATTTTATTGCAATAGTTACAACACCATGTTCTATTCCCACCCCCATTTGGAGCAATCGAAATAACTTTCACATGATTCCATAGAGGTTTATCATCAAAATCTACTCCTACACTTTTTGTAGGTCTCATAAAATATTTTCCTTTTTGACTACTTGATGCCATCATGTTAAACAAAGGAAGATGAATTTTTGTTTGGTTTACAGTGAACTTGAATGAAAAAACAAAGAAGAAACTACTCTACTGGAAAATGAAAAGATTTTTGGTTTTAGGAGGGAAAAGTTGGTGACAATGGAAAGATTTTTGGACTAGATGATGGTTGATGGGATGTCATCTTTTTTATGTTACTCTACTTGAAAGACTTTTTGAGCTTTTCTTTTTTTCAAGAGGGGTGTATGTATTGTGTACATATATATTTACTATTTTAATTTGAATTGTTTTTATAGTTCTAATAGAAATAAAATTATTTTATCTAATTTTAATCTATGTGAGATCGTTGGGATAGAATGTTTTTATCTAGCGAGACTTGATCCTTGATCTGGATATGATATATATATATATATATATATATATATATATATATATATATATATATTT
>NC_064289.1:22253146-22283389 GCF_019186545.1 Solanum stenotomum | reverse complement strand
CCCCCCGACCTCGAGGCGCCGTGCCCCGAGGTCCCCCACACCCCGGCCTTGATGTGTCGTTCCCCGAGGCCCCTCAGCCAGACCTCACTCCTCCACCCAACGTCATGCCCACCTGAAATATTTTAAAAATTAAATAATTTGAGAAAAATACTTTAAAAAGTCAACTTTATTTTTTTTCAAAAATATTATGAATTTTTTTTATTCAACAAGATATTAAGAACTTATTGACACTTAAACTTTAATTTCAATCAAATGCTTTTCACACAACTAATCAATATTGCTAAGTTATTGACTAAAAATATTGATCAACTATAAAAAAATATTATTATTTAAAAGTAAATAAAAATGCTTTTATCCCTTGAAAAAAAAATTGAAAATAAGATAAACTTAGTCATATTGATTAGTCAAATGGAAAAGCATTTGATTGAAATTATTAGTAAAGTAACGTAAAAAATGGTATCTTTAGGAGAATTTAATTAAATTAAACTAAAGTTAAAGTTAGATTATGCAAATATTTTCAATTAAAAGAAGATACAAAAGAAGTAAATCACTTTTTTTGGGCTGTACTAAGGGTTTGGGTTTTGGTTCTGCTGCTGCACTTTGGGCTTTGGCCCTGTCACTGCATATTTGTGAATGTATATCATTTACTTCCCCGGTATATTGGCGATATACAGCCCATTTTACACACCCGAACAAGATGAGGTTGACTCGATGAATATCAGTTGGGTTTCAACCAACTCGAAATTCAAAGATGACTGGATGTCTCCCAATGAAGGTGTCACATACAAAGAGAATAACATCACATCAGGAATGTGATTTTAAAACTGAAGCATATTGTGTAAACTATGTGCCAAAAGTATCATACTAATTCAAAGCAATCTAAACAACGAGATGCTAACTTCATTCAACAGTGTATATGATGTATAATCAGATTTTCATTGTTTCTCAAAACCTAACAATCAATATGAATATCATGGTAAAATATTCATATTAATATTTTTGAAGGGGCGTGTAAAGTTCAAAGTGGAGACCTATCCGATTAAATTATAAGAAAACAATAACTGTAACTACTATCACAGGAATCGGTCCCGACCCACCCCATTGATAGGTCCCTTACACCATGTAAACTGGTGGCACAAACAGCAAACCTATGGATTCATTGAAGTGAAGAAATCAAGAAAACGGAGAAGAAGCAGTAGAATCAGTACAGCTTGGGCGACTAGATATTGAAGAAGTGTTACAAGGGTAAAATGAAATTCTGGGATTCGTATCTGAAAATTGCAGTTGTTTCGGCCATGATTGGAGGTTCCATGGAGTTTTTCATGTTTAAGACTAGATTTTATGATAAAGTGACTGTTCTAGAAGCGGAAAAGAGAGCCTGAGAGAATTCTCCTGAAGCCAAGGCAGTCAGAAACGCTCTTAATCCATGGAGACATCAGGATGCAGAAGCAAGAAAGGATTCTTAGCACTGTCACTTCGGTTAGAAAATTATAAGGCAACTCAGGGATTGGCTTTGAAGGAAAATTGACCAGACGTTGTGCTTTTTGGACTTGCTCCTATTGATATTTCTCATCGAGCAGTTTTATATTTGTTTTTTTCTGAAATCTGAATTTGCCAAAACCCTGATTTTATACCAAACTTGCTATAAATATTGGCTTTAAAAGTCCTTTTCAAAAGGTCTCGTTTGTTAGGTATGGGATACCTGATCCATTTTAAAATGGAGTTTCAAGGTTTGTAATTGATTACTAGCCTTGGTGCTCCTCTTTCTTTCTCTGCGTTTTTGTTAATGTAGAAAGCAGAACAACTCCAAGGGGATTTAGAAATCCTAATAATTTTATTTTTTAAAAGAGTGTCAATCTCTTTCTTACAAAATTCCATCATTTCGTGATTCATCTGAATCGGCCTTGCCTTAGTTGTAATAACCTGTTCATTAAATCCCTCAATGTATGGTAGGTCCACAATATGTTTTTTGCGTTCCCAAAAAGCATTAGGAAAATCAGAACATATTTCTTTTTCAAATCTTTCTTGAAGATTAGCTATTTTAGTAACTATCTCCGGGGTTTTTAAAATCTGTTCGATTTTCTTAACACGAATTTCATCCTTTAAAAAGGTGATATGTTGTAAAAGGTTATTAATTCTGAAAACAGTGTTTTCTCTTACAAAATTACTTTCATCTTGTGAAAGAGTTTTAACAAAAGGAAAATGTAAATCTTCTCCAAGAATAGTAGTAGTAATACCATCAAGGTCAGTAAAATAAGGTTTCATCTAGGTGATAAAAGGTATTCCAAGAATGATATCTTCATTGATATCTTCAGTAATAACAAAATCATTTTTTAGACAAATGTCATTATTGCAAATATGAGCTTTAGAAAGCTTATAATTTATTTTTAAAGATTCTCCTGTAACGGAGTAAAGTTTTGAAGTACTCTTTTGCAAATACTTGGTTGGAATAATACCTTTTACAATGCAGTTCCTATCTGCACCGCTGTCAAGCAAAGCAATTTTGTTAATAACAAAGTATTTACTAACGACTATTTTTACAGGTATATGATGATTCTGAGGTCTAATAGAAGAAATTACCGTTACTCCTGGTGCTGCAGAAGTAAAAGTGTCATTACCTGTATTGGTAACAAAAGGTTCAACTAGGTGATCATTATTGATATTGAAGAGGTCAATACCAACGTTATCATCAATGTCTTCTTGGGAAGAACTCTGGTTAGACACAAGGTCATGAAAAGTAGTTCTTTTAGGAACTTGATTGGTGAGAATGTCAGTTTCAATAATACAAAGTTGAGATTTGATATTTCTAATCTCTTCTTTGAGACTGGAGACCTCATGGCGGAGATCTGAAATAGAAGGTTCAGAATGGCTATCTGAACGATTCATGATTTGTTTCATGCTGAAAGTTTCAATTATCGGACGGGTTTTTAGGTTTGTCCGTATTGAGAAGAAGATTTTTGAGTTCTAGGAGAAAACGATTCCTAGCCTCATTATCATTAATGTGTTGAATGACATCAAAGAGAGCTTCTTTCGAATGGTCAAAAAGTACTCAAATATGAGGCGTACTATCACAAGTATAGAAAGCTTCAGTGCAGGTGCAATCTTTCCCTGATTGGCTAACATCTGAATCATAATCGAGATCAATGTCTTTGTCATCACTGTATTCATCAGATGTACCTGAAGATTCAGAAAAGGGTTCGTCAAGAATAGCAAGAATCTTACCTTTGGTTTCTTCATCGATATTAAGAAGATTAATTTTCTTCTTCTTGGTTTTGGAACGACATTCATTAGCTTTATGACCAGTTTTGCCACAAGTCCAACATACATCTATTTTAGCATCATTAGGTCTCTTGGACCTAGACTTCTTTTTCTTAGGCCTGGTAGAATCTTCTGTTCTTTGTGATTTCTTTCTATGGGATCTTTCCATTTTGTCTTTCTTGATTTTATCTGGTGGAGTGATAAAACCAAAATCCCTGCAAAAACTTCCAAGTTCCTTTCTAGTAGAAGATTGCTCTTTCTTGAGCTGATGTTTGAGCTTAATATTTGTGCAGAGCTCGAGGGCTACAACATTGATGGTGCTTACCAAATCACCATAGGTAAGATTGCCATACGAAATATTATCATTATTGCGATCTTGGATTTTAGTCCTAACTTTATCTGCAAAGAGAGGAGGTAGGCCACTGATAAAGCGTTCTTTCCAGAAATCCAAATTGCAATCTGGACGAATCATAACCTTACTGAGAAAGGCATGCTTGTAATGGATAAAATTATCTAAGTTTGGGCAACTTAGGTTACTCAAAATTTGGAGACTCTTGTCTTGGAATAGTTTTGGTTCTCCAATAAAGTGTTTAGCTATATGGTAAAGGAGAGTGGCACAAGCATCTTCCCTCGTAACATTAGAGGTGGATTGTGTATTTCCTTCCATTTTTACAATTGTTTTTGTTGCAGTGGCATTAATAATAAGTTGTTTGATCTCGTCAGAGCAGTAATTATCCCACCGGTGTTTCAACATTCCTGTGAAACATGCAATAATAATGTTAGCAGCATCTCTGTCTGCTGATCCTTGCATTTTATATGCAATTATAGCAACACCCATTTCATGGAGTTTATTATAAACTTGATGCTCAGCTAAGCCATCAATATTCCATTCAGTGATGCTCCTTCCTTCGTGAGAGGAGGTAGATAAAAAGGCATTTTCCTCATAATGTAGATCTGGGAAAGAAGGTTTGTTATGGTAGTTTTTCATGTTATGAAAACGGTTATTAGCAAGGTTTTTTAGGAGGTTAGATTTCTCCTGGAAGGCTGAAACTAGTTCTTTCTGAAGGGTAGAAACAGTTTTTGGTGTTTTATCATCTTTTATGGAGATGTTAAAGTTGTTGAGTTGTACATTGATCTTCTCAATGATATTTCCTGTTTCTTCTAAAGTATCAGAAAGTTTAGGGAATTTTTCTTTGGAAAATTCAGGGATCTTGAATCCTGGATAGGTTTCAATATTATGGCTAGAAGAAGTAGAAGCCGGAGTTGGTCTTCCACTGAGGCTAGGCTTAGTATCTTCTATTTGTCTAGAGATAATATGAAGGATTTGGTTGGAGTAATTGTTCTGTTCAACTACTCGATCAATGTGTGCAGATGTGAGTAATCCACCCGTCTTATCACTTTTCTCTTTGAAGGGAGAAGCTTTGATTACTGTACCTGCAATAGGGATGTTAAATCCTTCTAGAGGAGGGGTGATAGATTCAACAACTTTGTTAGAAGTAGTGTACCATTTGTTAATGATAACTTGTATTGTCTTAGCACAATTTTCAATTCTACCAGTCATTTCAAACCATTTGAAGAATTCTATTTCACAACCAATTCTTCTCATGTCTTTCATCCATAAATCTCTAAAAGATTCTCTTTGCTTAAGAGTATAAGAAGAAACATATCATTTTCTCTTTATTTGATTGTCAGGATGAGTTCATTGTTCCTGCAGGATGTTGGGGTTAGGTTCAAAGGTTTTATTTACCTTAAGCATTCCAATCAACCAAGACGGCTTTTCCTTGGGAGGCTCCATTTCACTAGTAGTAGGGCTATCTGGAATATCTTGGTAAAATCCTTGGGGTATGTTACCTGAAAAGTCTACTCCTGTGACTTTACCTTTACTGCTGTCAGCAACAGAAATGATCTCCTCATCATCTGCTTTCTCTGAGGATTTTGAAGAATAAGATGGCCTGGGAACGGGTCTTGAGGGACACGAAGTAGAAGAGGACCAGGACGACCTTCGATTCGAAGAAGATCTTCTTGCCGGATTGTCTAAGAATTTGAGTTCCATAGACCCATCTGGAAATTGAATTACTCTTTCGATCTGAGATCGTTCAAAGTGTGAAGCAAAGGGTTGAGTTATGTTTTCAAAACCCCAATCATTACTGGAGAGTATATCTTTCCATTGTAGAGTTCGAGGAACAAAGATGGAACTATGTTCATGGTTGGCTTCCATAAGCATAGTCTCACCCCTTATACTCGTTTGACGAGCCTTAGGAGCAAGGTGAGTTTTTATGAGACGATAATAAACTCGGTAAATAATAGTTATTTCACGAGTATTGATTTTGTTGTTCATGTTTTTTGTTTTGACATTGAGGGTCAAAGAGTCCATGACATTAGGATCATTAATGTCAACAGAGAAGTTAGGATAACAATTAAAGTAAACTGGTCCATCAACAAGATTACTCTGCAAAACTCCTAACATAGAGTCATCAAAATTCAAAAACCTGCCATCTCTAAGGATGACGCAAACAGGAATATCAAGACCTTTTCTAAAGAGAGGCTTAACAGCAACTTGCACTAAACCAATATGCAAATAATTGTAATCAGATTTATAACGATTTATATCATTATCTTTAAGAAGGCGAATAATTTCTAAAGAATTATTAATAGCAATAGTGGACTCACAAGTCTTAATATTATGACGAGTAAGATAACTAAAATTACCTAAGTGGTAAATCTTTTTGAAAGGTATCTGGTATACTCCAGTTTTGTAAATCATTTTCTAATTTAGCAATCTTTGTAGATTGAGAAGATAAATTTATACTATTCAAAATATTTTGGTTATTTTCCATATGATTTAAAAAATACTGTCTAATGGACTTACAGAACAAAATTTCTTCTAATAAATATATTAATAATAAACAACATGCTAGCAGGTATATAGAAGATATTAAGATACATATCAAAGATCCAAATAGAGTTTCTAAGGGAGGTTCTCTTGGTTTTACAATAGTTCGTTTCATAGAGTCATCTTAGCTACGGGACCACCATCAACAGGTCTAAACGCCCTCCTGGCTACAACGACCCTATAGAATACGGCTAACCAACGTATGCTCCAGATATTAATCGAATACCTCATACACATAGGAAAGAACAAATACCTCACACCAAGTAAAGAAACAATATATAGGAACATGATAAGTATGATAATAACTATATATATACAAACAGCATGTCGAAAATTATTAAAATACTTATTAAAATAATTTTGTCATGCCTTAGACAGTATATATATTTAGCTGCTCATAAAACTAAATATGTATACTGCCAACATGGCTCTGATACCATCAAAAGGATCTTAAGAAATGCGAAATTAAAAGAGAAAGAACTTACAAGAAAATTGACGTTTATTGAATAGCTTCAAACATAAGAACAAGGGAAACAGATTACAAAGAAAGAAAGAAAGAGGCTTCGGAAGTTCATTAGAAGAAATATTTCAAAATTTTCATCTATTTCAAAATTTTCAATTCTACCAATCATTTCAAACCATGAACATAGTTCCATATTTGTTCCTCAAACTCTACAATGGAAAGATATACTCTTCAGTAATGATTGGCGTTTTGAAAACATAACTCAATCCTTTGTTTCACACTCTGAACGATCTCATATCGAAAGAGTAATTCAATTTACAGATGGGTCTATAGAACTCAAATTCTTAAACAATTCAGCAAGAAGATCTTCTTCGAATCAAAGGTCGTCCTGGTCCCCTTCTACTTTGTGTCCCTCAAGACCCGTTCCCAGGCCACCTTCTTCTTCAAAAAACCCGGAGGAAGTAGAAGCAAATGATGAGGAGATCATCTCTGTTGCTGACAACAGTAAACGTAAAGTCACAGGAGTAGACTTTTCAGGTAACATACCCAAAGTATTTTACCAAGATCTTCCAGATAGCCCTACTGCTAGTGAATTGGAGCCTCCCAAGGAAAAGCCTTTGAATATAATACATCTTCTCTTTGCAGATAAAGTTAGGACTAAAATCCAAGATCGCAATAATGGTAATATTTCGTATGGCAATCTTACCTATGGTGATTTGGTAAGCACCATCAATGTTGTAGCCCTCGAGCTCTGCACAGATATTAAGCTCAAACATCAGCTCAAGAAAGAGCAATCTTCTTCTAAAGAGGAACTTGGAAGTTTCTGCAGGGATTTCGATTTTATCACTCCATCAGATAAAATCAAGAAAGACAAAAAGGAAAAATCTCATAGAAAGAAATCACGAAGAAGAGAAGATTCTACCAGACCTAAGAAAAAAAAGTCTAAGTCCAAAGAGACCTAATGATGCTAAAATAGATGTATGTTGGACTTGTGGATACCATCAAAAGGATCTTAAGAAATGTGAAATTAAAAGAGAAAGAACTTAGAAGAAAACTGACGTTTATTGCATAATTTCAAACATAAGAACAAGGGAAACAGATTACAAAGAGAGAGAGAGGTTTTCAGAATAATGGGAAATTTTTTGATGCCTCTCAAGGTAAAGTTATGATCCTTTTATAGGAGAAATGGGAGATTGCCTTTATATTTTAGGCATACAAATGGACAGCTAAGATGTTGCCGACAATAAAAGGGGTCCTACTAAAAGATAGTGGAAACATCATGATTTACTTCTTTTGTCGGAAATGGTTGAATGAAAATCTCTTTTGGTAAAGTAGAGATAATGGAAATGCTTTTTCCAAAAGTGTTTTGTCCTATAACTTCTCATTGGATGCTAATTTAGAATATTGAAATGCCACAATATGGAAAAATAATTTCGATTTTGCCTCTATTTTTCCACAGGGGTCTTTATCCTATTCATAATCAGGTTCTATGTAAGCCAAGGCTAAACCTTTGGGATTACACATATCACCATTATCTTCACTACTGCTTTCTGTAGAAGCAGCGTCTTCAATCATCTTCATGATTTGATCTTCATCATAATCATCTAAGTTATCCATTGATTCTTTCAATTTCTGTTTTAGAGTTACTTTGGACAATTTTTTGGAAGAAGATCTCGCCTTCTCTTGAGCCTTAGCATTTGGTTGTTTGGAAACCCAACCTTTGACTTGGATTTGCTTGCAAAAATGTTGAATACGTTCTACATTAATCTTGGAGAAATTCCAAGTAATAATATAGGATATTCGCCTTTGAATATAATATTTGCATAATTTAATATGCTCTGGTAATGTAGTAATTTCTTCCTTGGTTTGGAATTCTTCAAACCTGTTGAGAAATTGTTGAGGAAGAATTTTCTCAATTCCTCCAAATAAATTCCACCATTCATAGAACCATCTAGGAATGGTAGTCTTAGTAATACTTGGACTATTACTTCACGAACCAAGTGTGTCTTGGACTCAAATAAAGAAAGTTCATCCAGGCTGCCTTATAATCATACCAATTATATTGAATATAATTATTAACATCTCTAGAATGCTCAATTTCTATAGAATCCGTGTCTATAAGAATAGCTTAATAGAACCTTTTGGTTTTTAATGGATTTTCAGTAGCCACATAATTGAAATCCGTGTAACAAGGTTTAATTAAAGTGCTTATGTCAATATTTTCATATTTTTATAGAGAGCCATTAAAGGCAATGCCTGTGAGACAATGAATTCAAAAGATTCTTCTTTTGGGATAGTTTTAGTAGGAATAATTTTGGCTTACTCAGGATTAACCGCTTGGGCAAACGTTTCAGGTGTCTTCATAGCATAACTTGCTTTGGTTTGGACAGAGCTAGAAGATGCTTCCTGAGTTGGAGGTTTTGTTGGCCTGAGATTGATCAACTTTGGTTGAGGTGGACAAAGAAGCTTTGGAAGAGTAGGATAAGGTAGTCTTGAAAAATCGGCTAATGCTGTGAACTTATTTTGAAAAGTTAGTTCATGCCTTAATGAAAGTTCAACTTTTGTTGGGGTGAGTAGAGGAGGAACAAATGATCTAGCCATTTTTGCTTTTGGAAGATTATTATCTCCTTTAGAATGAGTGATTGGTCTAAATGGCCTTATGTTTTCCCTGCAAGAATTCACGAGTTAGAAAATCAGGTAGAGGATTATTTTCTCCTTTAATAAACTCAATTTCAAAATCAAAACTAGATAGTAGAGTTTGCCATCTAGCAAATATTTGTTTGTAAACAAGATTTTTAACATCTTTTTGTAAAATCTCTTTAGCATCTTTACAATCTACTCTTAGTAGAAATTCTTTATTAATAAGATCATCTTGAAATTTCGTGATACATAGCACGATAGATAAAACTTCTTTTTTAACAGTAGAATAATTTTTTTGTGCGAAATTTCAGATTCCAAATGTAAAACGAACTAATTCTTCGATAGATTCAAGATCTACTTTTTGTTTAAGAATTCCTCCATAACCTGCATCAGACGCGTCAGTCTCAACAATCATAAAGGCATCTGGATTAGAGATTCCTAGACATGAAATGGTTTGTACAAGAGCTTTGACTTAGATGACGGCTTGGGTTTGTTCAGTACTCCAAGGAAATGGATTTTTCCTAAGTCTCTTATACAACGGTTCACAAGTTTGTCTGACTTTTGTAATAAAATCAGTTACACAATTTAGACTTCCTAAAAACCTTTGAAGTTGGGTTTTGTCATGAATTTCATTTGGGAATTTGGAAGAGAACTCTATGGCTCTGCAAATAGGTTTATAAGTGCCCTGATAAAGGTCATGCCCTAAGAACCTGATGGTGGTTTGAAATAGCACCATTTTCTTGGCATTGACAACTAAACCATTATTCTTAATAGATTTGAAGAAAGTGTTGAGATGTTTGAAATGAGAATCAATGTTCTCTAAAAAGATTAACACAAAATCAATATAAACAATTGACATATAAGAGTAATCATTAAATATGAAATTCATGATATTCTGAAATTCAGAAAGAGCATTCTTCACCCCGAAAGACATTTCATTCATATTGTCCGAATTAGACATTGAAAACAGTTTTATATTTGTCTTTTTCTGAAATCTGAATTTGTCAAAACCCTTAATTCATATCAAACTTGCTGTAAATATTAGCTTTAAAAGTCCTTTTCAAAAGGTCTCGTTTGTTAGGTATGGGAAACCTGATCCATTTTAAAACGGAGTTTAAAGGTTTGTAATTGATTACTAGTCTTGGTGTTCCTCTTTCTTTCTCTGCGTTTTTGTTAACGTAGAAAGCAAAACAACTCCAAAAGGATTTAGAAATCCTAATAATTTTTTTTTAAAAGAGTGTCAATCTCTTTCTTACAAAATTCCATCATTTCGTGATTCATCTGAATCGTCCTTGCCTTAGTGGTAATAGTCTGTTCATTAAATCTCTCAATGTATGGTAGGTCCACAATATGTTTTTTGCGTTCCCAAAAAGCATTAGGAAAATCAAAACATATTTCTTCTTCAAAAATTTTTCTGAAGATTAGCTATTTTAGTAACTATCTCCGGGGTTTTCAAAATCTGTTCGATTTTCTTAACACGAATTTCATCCTTTAAAAAGGTGATATATTGTGAAAGGTTATTAATTCTGAAAACAGTGTTTTCTCTTACAAAATTACTTTCTTCTTGTGAAAGAGTTTTAACAAAAGGAAAATGTAAATATTTTCCAAGAATAGTAGTAGTAATACCATCAAGGTCAGTCAAATAAGGTTTTATCTGGGTGATAAAATGTATTCCAAGAATGATATCTTCATTGATATCTTCAGTAATAACAAAATCTTTTGTTAGACAAATGCTATTATTGCAAATATAAGCTTTAGAAAGCTTATAATTTATTTTTAAAGATTCTCCTGTAGCGGAGTAAAGTTTTGAAGTACTCTTTTGCAAATACTTGGTTGGAATAATACCTTTTACAATGCAGTTCATATCTGCACCGCTGTCAAGCAAAGCAATTTTGTTAATAACAAAGTGTTAACTAACGACTATTTTTACAGGTATATGATGATTCTGAGGTCTATTAGAAGAAATTATTGTTACTCTTGGTGCTGCAGAATTAAAAGTGTCATTACCTGTATTGGTAACAAAAGGTTCAACTAGGTGATCATTATTGATATTGGAGAGGTCAATACCAACGTTATCATCAATGTCTTCTTGGGAAGAACTCTGGTTAAACGCAAGGTCATGAAAAGTAGTTCTTTTAGGAACTTGATTGGTAAGAATGTCAGTTTCAATAATAGAAAGTCGAAATTTGATATTTCTAATCTCTTCTTTGAGACTGGAGACCTCATGGCGGAGATCTGAAATAGAAGGTTCAGAATGGCTATTTGAGCGATTCATGATTTGTTTCATGCTGAAAGGTTCAATTATCGGACGGGTTTTTAGGTTTGTCCGTAATGAGAAGAAGATTTTTGAGTTCTAGGAGAAAACGATTCCTAGCCTCATTATCATTAATGTGTTGAATGACATCAAAGAGAGCTTCTTTCGAATGGTCAGAAAGTACTCGAATATGAAGCGTACTATCACAAGTACAGAAAGCTTCAGTGCAGGTGCAATCTTTCCCTGATTGGCTAACATCTGAATTATAATCGAGATCAATGTCTTCGTCATCACTATATTCATCAGATGTACCTGAAGATTCAGAAAAGGGTTCGTCAAGAATAGCAAGAAGCTTACCTTTGGTTTCTTCATCGATATTAAGAAGATTAATTTTCTTCTTCTTGGTTTTGGAACGACATTCATTGGCTTTATGACCAGTTTTGCCACAAGTCCAACATACATTTATTTTAGCATCATTAGGTCTCTTGGACCTAGACTTCTTTTTCTTAGGCCTGATAGAATCTTCTCTTCTTCGTGATTTCTTTCTACGGGATCTTTCCTTTTTGTCTTTCTTGATTTTATCTGGTAGAGTGATAAAACCAAAATCCTTGCAGAAACTTTCAAGTTCCTTTCTAGAAGAAGATTGCTCTTTCTTGAGCTGATGTTTGAGCTTAATATTTGTGCAGAGCTCGAGGGCTACAACATTGATGGTGCTTACCAAATCACCATAAGTAAGATTGCCATACAGAATATTACCATTATTACAATCTTGGATTTTAGTCCTAACTTTATCTGCAAAGAGAGGAGGTAGGCCACTGATAAAGCGTTCTTTCCAGAAATCCAAATTGCAATCTGGACGAATCATAACCTTACTGAGAAAGGCATGCTTGTAATGGATAAAATTATCTAAGTTTGGGCAACTTAGGTTACTCAAAATTTGGAGACTCTTGTCTTGGAATAGTTTTAGTTCTCCAATAAAGTGTTTAGCTATATGGTAAAGGAGAGTGGCACAAGCATCTTCCCTCGTAACATTAGAGGTGGATTGTGTGTTTCCTTCCAATTTTACAACTGTTTCTGTTGCAGTGGCATTAATAATAAGTTGCTTGATCTCGTCAGTGCAGTAATTATCCCACCAGTGTTTCAACATTCCTGTGAAACCTGCAATAATCATGTTAGCAGCATCTCTGTCTGCTGATCCTCGCATTTTATATGTAGTTATAGCAACACCCATTTCATGGAGTTTATTATAAACTTGATGCTCAGCTAAGCCATCAATATTTCATTCAGTGATGCTCCTTCGTGAGAGGAGGTAGATAAGAAGGCATTTTCCTTATACTGCAAATCTGGGAAATAAGGTTTGTTATGGTAGTTTTTCATGTTATGAAAACGGTTATTAGCAAGTTTTTTTAGGAGGTTAGATTTCTCCTGGAAGGCTGAAACTAGTTCTTTATGAAGGGTAGAAACAGTTTTTGGTGTTTTATCATCTTTTATGGAGATGTTAAAGTTGTTGAGTTGTGCATTGATCTTCTCAATGATATTTCCTGTTTCTTCTAAAGTATCAGAAAGTTTAGGGAATTTTTCTTTGGAAAATTCAGGGATCTTGAATCCTTGATAGGTTTCAATATTATGGCTAGAAGAAGTAGAAGCCGGAGTTGGTCTTCCACAAAGACTAGGCTTAGTATCTTCTATTTGTCTAGAGATAATTTGAAGGATTTGGTTGGAGTAATTGTTCTGTTCAACTACTCAGTCAATGTGTGCAGATGTGAGTAATCCACCCGTCATATCACTTTTCTCTTTGAAGGGAGAAGCTTTGATTANAGATAATATGAAGGATTTGGTTGGAGTAATTGTTCTGTTCAACTACTCAGTCAATGTCTGCAGATGTGAGTAATCCACCCGTCATATCACTTTTCTCTTTGAAGGGAGAAGCTTTGATTACTGTACCTGCAATAGGGATGTTAATTCCTTCTAGAGGAGGGGTGATAGATTCAACAACTTTGTTAGAAGTAGTGTACCATTTGTTAATGATAACTTGTATTGACTCAGCACAATTTTCAATTCTACCAATCATTTCAAACCATTTGAAGAATTCTATTTCACAACTAATTCTTCTCATGTCTTTCATCCATAAATCTCTAAATGATTCTCTTTGCTTAAGAGTATAAGAAGAAACATACCATTTTCTCTTTATTTGATTGTCAGGATGAGTCCATTGTTCCTGCAAGATGTTGGGGTCAGGTTCAAAGGTTTTATTTACCTTAAGCATTCCAATCAACCAAAACTACTTTTCCTTGGGAGGCTCAATTTCACTAGCAGTAGGGCTATCTGGAATATCTTGGTAAAATACTTTGGGTATGTTACCTGAAAAGTCTACTCCTGTGACTTTACCTTTACTGTTGTCAGAAACAGAAATGATCTCCTCATCATCTGTTTCTGCTTCCTTCGAGGTTTTTGAAGAAGAATGTGG
This sequence comes from Solanum stenotomum, assembly GCF_019186545.1. Taxonomy (NCBI): domain Eukaryota; kingdom Viridiplantae; phylum Streptophyta; class Magnoliopsida; order Solanales; family Solanaceae; genus Solanum; species Solanum stenotomum. The sequence continues at coordinate 22,269,414 of NC_064289.1, read as the reverse complement.
CCTGGGAACGGGTCTTGAGGGACACAAAGTAGAAAGGGACCAGGACGACCTTCGATTCGAAGAAGATCTTCTTGCCGGATTGTCTAAGAATTTGAGTTCTATAGACCCATCTGGAAATTGAATTACTCTTTCGATCTGAGATCGTTTAGAGTGTGAAGCAAAGGGTTGAGTTATGTTTTCAAAACACCAATCATTACTGGAGAGTATATCTTTTCATTGTAGAGTTCGAGGAACAAAGATGGAACTATGTTCATGGTTGGCTTCCATAAGCATAGTCTCACCCCTTATACTTGTACGACGAGCTTCGACTTTGTATTATTGAAACTGACATTCTCACCAATCAAGTTTCTAAAAGAACTACTTTTCATGACCTTGAGTCTAACCAGAGTTCTTCCCAAGAAGATATTGATGATAATGTTGGTATTGATCTCTCCAATATCAATAATAATCACCTAATTTAACCTTTTGTTACCAATACAGGTCAACACTAGGAGTAACGGTAATTTCTTCTATTAGACCTCAGAGTCATCATATACCTGTAAAAATAGTCGTTAATAAACACTTTGTTATTAACAAAATTGTTCTGCCTGACAGCGGTGCAGATAGGAACTGCATTGTAAAAGGTATTATTTCAACCAACTATTTGCAAAAGAGTACTTCAAAACTTTACTCCGTTACAGGAGAATCTTTAAAAATAAATTATAAGCTTTCTAAAGCTTATATTTGCAATAATAGCATTTGTCTAACAAAAGATTTTGTTATTACTGAAGATATCAATGAAGATATCATTCTTGGAATACATTTTATCACCCAGATAAAACCTTATTTTACTGACCTTGATGGTATTACTACTACTATTCTTGGAAAATATTTACATTTTCCTTTTGTTAAAACTCTTTCACAAGAAGAAAGTAATTTTGTAAGAGAAAACACTGTTTTCAGAATTAATAACCTTTCACAACATATCACCTTTTTAAAGGATGAAATTCGTGTTAAGAAAATCGAACAGATTTTGAAAACCCCGGAGATAGTTACTAAAATAGCTAATCTTCAGAAAAAAATTTGAAGAAGAAATATGTTTTGATTTTCCTAATGCTTTTTGGGAACGCAAAAAACATATTGTGGACCTACCATACATTGAGAGATTTAATGAACAGACTATTACCTAGTGGCAAGGCCGATTCAGATGAATCACGAAATGATGGAATTTTGTAAGAAAGAGATTGACACTCTTTTAAAAAAAAAGTTATTAGGATTTCTAAATCCTTTTGGAGTTGTTTTGCTTTCTACGTTAACAAAAATGCAGAGAAAGAAAAAGGAACACCAAGGCTAGTAATCAATTACAAACCTTTAAACTCCGTTTTAAAATGGATTAGGTATCCCATACCTAACAAACGAGACCTTTTGAAAAGGACTTTTAAAGCTAATATTTATAACATGTTTGATATGAAATCAGGATTTTGGCAAATTCAGATTTCAGAAAAAGACAAATATAAAACTACTTTCAATGTCCCATTCGGACAATATGAATGGAATGTAATGTCTTTCGGGCTCAAGAATGCTCTTTCTGAATTCCAGAATATCATGAATTTCATATTTAATGATTACTCTTATATGTCAATTGTTTATATTGATGATGTGTTAATTTTTTCATAGAACATTGATTCTCATTTCAAACATCTCAACACTTTCTTCAAAATTATTAAGAATAATGGTTTAGTTGTCAGTGCCAAGAAAATGGTGCTATTTCAAACCACCATCAGGTTCTTAGGGCATGACCTTTATCAGGGCACTTAATAAACCTATTTGCAGAGCCATAGAGTTCTCTTCCAAATTCCCAAATGAAATTCCTAACAAAACCCAACTTCAAAGGTTTTTAAGAAGTCTAAATTATGTAACTGATTTTATTCCAAAAGTCAAACAAACTTGTGAACCGGTGTATAAGAAACTTAGGAAAAATCCATTTCCTTGGAGTACTGAACAAACCCAAGCCGTCATCCAAGTCAAAGCTCTTGTACAAACCATTTCATGTCTAGGAATCTCTAATCCAGATGCCTTTATGGTTGAGACTGACACGTCTGATGCAGGTTATGGAGGAATTCTTAAACAAAAAGTAGATCTTGAATCTACAAAGCAATTAGTTCGTTTTACATTCGAAATTTGAAATTTCGCACAAAAAAATTATTCTACTGTTAAAAAAGGAGTTTTATCTATCGTGCTATGTATCGCAAAATTTCAAGATGATCTTATTAATAAAGAATTTCTGCTAAGAGTAGATTGTAAATCTACTAAAGAGATTTTACAAAAAGATGTTAAAAATCTTGTTTCCAAACAAATCTTTGCTAGATGGCAAGCTCTACTATCTAAGTTTTGATTTTGAAATTGAGTTTATTAAAGGAGAAAATAATCCTCTACCTGATTTTCTAACTCGTGAATTCTTGCAGAGAAAACATGAGGCCATTTAGACCAATCTTCCAAAAGCAAAAATGGATAGACCATTTGTTACTCCTCCACTCACCCCAGCAAAAGTTGAACCTTCATTAAGGCCTGAACTAACTTTTCAAAATAAGTTCACAGCATTAGTCGATTTTTCAAGGCTACCTTATCCTACTCAACCAAAGCTTCCAAAGTTTCTTTGTCCACCCCAACCAAAGTTGATCAATCTCAGGCCAACAAAACCTCCAGCTCTGGAAGCATCTTCTAGCTCTGTCCAAACCAAAGCAAGTTATGCTATGAAGACACATGAAATCTTTGCCCAAGCGATTAATCCTGAGTTAACCAAAACTGTCCCTACTAAAACTATCCCAAAAGAAAAATCTTTTGAATTCATTGTCTCACAGGCATTGCCTTTAATGGCTCTCAACAAAAAATATGAAAATATTGACATAGGCACTTTAATTAAACCTTGTTACACGAATTTTCAATTATGTGGATACTGAAAATCCATTAAAAACAGAAGGTTCTATGAAGCTATTCTTATAGACACGAATTCTATAGAAATTGAGCATTCTAGAGATGCTACTAATTATATTCAATATTCAAGATTTACTATCAATAAAATTTTGGATCCTTTTGAATGATTTGCAGATCATCTAAATATTCATATTGCGCTGACAATGGTTCATAAACCTCAGACTTATAATTGGTATGATTATAAGGCAGCCTGGATGAACTTCCTTTATTTGAGGCCAAGACACACTTGATTCGTTAAGTAATAGTCTAAGTATTACTAAAACTATCATTCCTAGATGGTTCTATGAATGGTGAAATTTATTTGGAGGAATTGAGAAAATTCTTCCTCAACAATTTCTCAACAGGTTTGAAGAATTTCAAACCAAAGAAGGAATCACTACATTACCAGAGCATATTAAATTATGCAAATATTTTATTCAAAGGCGAATATCCTATATTACTTGAAATTTCTCCAAGATTAATGTAGAACGTATTCAACATTTGTGCAAGCAAATCCAAGTCAAAGGTTGAGTTCCCAAACATCCAAATGTTTAGGCTCAAGAAAAATCGAGATCTTCTTCCAAAAAATTGTCCAAAGCAACTCTCAAACAGAAATTGAAAGAAGCAATGGATAACTTAGATGATTATGATAAAGATCAAATCCTAAAGATGATTGAAGACGCTGCTTCTACAGAAAACAGTAGTGAAGATAATGGTGATATGTATAATCCCAAAGGTTTAGCCTTGGCTTACATGGAACCTGATTATGAATAGGAAAAAGACCCTTTGTGGAAAAATAGAGGCAAAGCCAGAATTATTTTTTCATATAGTGACATTTCACTATTCTAAATTAGCATCCAATGAGAAGCTATAGGACAAAACACTTTTGGAAAAAGCATTTCCATTATCTCTACTTTACCAAAAGAGATTCTCATTCAACCATTTCCAACAAAAGAAGTAAAGCATGATGTTTCCACTATCTTTTAGTAGGACCCCTTTTATTGTCGGCAACATCTTAGCCATCCATTTGTATGCCTAAGATATAAAGGCAATCTTCCATTTCTCCTATAAAAGGATCATTAGTTTTACCTTAAGAGGCATCAGAAAATTTTCCATTATTCTGAAAACCTCTCTCTATTTGTAATCTGTTTCTCTTGTTCTTATGTTTGAAACTATGCAATAAACGTCAGTTTTCTTGTAAGTTCTTTCTCTTTTAATTCCGCATTTCTTAAGATCCTTTTGATGGTATCCACAAGTCCAACATACATCTATTTTAGCATCATTAGGTCTCTTGGACCTAGACTTCTTTTTCTTAGGCCTGGTAGAATCTTCTCTTCTTCGTGATTTCTTTCTATGGGATTTTTCCTTTTTGTCTTTCTTGATTTTATCTGGTGGAGTGATAAAACCAAAATCCTTTCTAGAAGAAGATTGCTCTTTCTTGAGCTGATGTTTGAGCTTAATATTTGTGCAGAGCTCGAGGGCTACAACATTGATGGTGCTTACCAAATCACCATGGGTAAGATTGTCATACGAAATATTACCATTATTGCGATCTTGGATTTTAGTCCTAACTTTATCTGCAAAGAGAGGAGGTAGGCCACTGATAAAGCGTTCTTTCCAGAAATCCAAATTGCAATCTGGACGAATCATAACCTTACTGAGAAAGGCATGCTTGTAATGGATAAAATTATCTAAGTTTGGGCAACTTAGGTTACTCAAAAGTTTCATCAACTTGGTGGTCACTTCCTTGCTCTTTCAAGATAAGTATTTTTCTTTCCTGGATCTGCATGGTTAAGGGAAACAATCAGTTGCACCTCTGAGAAAAATAGTGGACTAGATAGCTATTTGAGAAAAAAAAACTACTATCACAGATAGAGGAAATGTTGGCATCATAGCCTCTTCGATTATTACAAGAATACATGCCCAGATAGGAATTGGTACAAATCCAGAATGAAGAAAAGATAAATGGAAAAGGGAAATTGATGCCAACAGAAAATAACAATCAATAAATACCTTAAAATTGCTTTGAGAAGAACAAAGATAAGGTATTTCTTGAAAAAATTATTTGAAAAGATAGAGAATGAAGACATAGACTGAGATGAGCAAACAAAGATGACTAAAATTAATCAATATCCGAAAAAGGTCTAGCAAGTAGCAATTAGAATGCAAGAAACCTTAGCATAACTGAAATCACATATTTTAAGACGTGGTGTTGGGCTTCCATCAAGTTCAAAGTGGACAAGTAAAAGTGAAACAAGAGAATAATAGAGTAAGTTGGATTAATAGATAAGATGAATGCAACAGTGGTATGAGATAGAGGTGAAAATAACAAGAATAATTCAAACACACAGCAATCAATTACCAACAGAGAGCTTTTGTGGAGCTTGAATCTCTACTATGCACTCAACATTAATCTATACTAACACTAAATCTTAAAGAAATAGCAGCAAAGGAGCAATATGTTTGAAGCAAGAATCCTAGTAGCAAAACATACTTCTATCTATAAAGGATTCTCAAGCCAAAGATTTCATTGATAAACAAAAGACTCAATCCATTATATGCTTAAACGAGGGACTCAAAGAGTGATTAAATCGAAGTAAGACAGATCAGCCTATGCGATGAAGATCCACAAACGAGTAAACCAAAATACATAGCAGATTCATGAGATACTTAGACAAACAGTGAACTAAGACTGGAAATCAAAGCAAAGAAACAACAAGACATCAAGCATCTGGAAAGAAAATTCAAAAGATGATTCTAATTCATACTGCATTAAGCAACATATAGAGATAGTAATATTTCTTAAACTGCTATTAAAAATAAATAACAGCTATTTGCCAAACTTAAACCAGAAACAGATGTACCGCTATTTAACTAAACAGAGAATTAACTGGGAAAAAATGAAGCATAAAAGGAGAAAATGGTTACCTTTTTCGGGCCAGCAATTGGGACGAGACGAAGTTTCCACCGCTGAAATGGTGGCTGGACTCCCACGAACAAAGAAGCTTGATACAGCCGAAGAAGAACACACTTCTATTAGCTATATGAAAAAACCCCTCTGTTTTAGATGATTAAGATTTTTTGTGTTTTTTGATGGTCAAATCCGTGAAGGAAGGGGGGTTTGCAGGAAGAAAATGGGTGGATTTTGTGGGGGGGGAACCTACAGAAATTAAGAAAAGGGAGGTGTTCAAATGTTTGTCAATCTATACAAACACAAAGCAATCATATGCACTAAAAATAAATCTATACTAACACTAAAACTTAAAGAAATGGAAGCGAAGGAGCAACATGTTTGAAGCAAAAATCATAGTAGCAAGAACATAGTTTATCTGTAAAGGATTCTGAAGCCAACCATCGATAAACAAAAGATTCAATCCATTATTTGCTTAAACGAGGGACTCAAAGAAAGACAGATCAGCCTATGCAATGAAGATCGACAAACGAGTAAACCAAAATACATAGCAGATTCATGATATACTTAGACAAACAGTGAACTAAGACTGCAAATCAAAACACTGATTATAATAATGGGAAAATAAACAACAAAGACATTAAGCATCTGGAAAGAAAATTCAAAAGATGATCCTAATTCATACCACATTAAACAGTAGAGACAGTAATATTTCTTAAACTCACTACTAACAATAAACAACAACTATTTGCCAAACTTAAACCAGAAACAGAGAATTAATTGGAAAAAAAAAATGAAGCAAGAAAGGAGAAAAGGGTTACCTTTTTCAAGACAGCAACGAAGATCCCACCACTGAAACGGTCGCTGGACTCCGACGAAGAAAGAAGCCTGATGCAGCAGAAGAAGAAATCGTTTTTCCTATAAAAAATCCTTAAATTTGAGATGCTCTATTAGCTATCTGAAAACCCTCACTCTGTTTTAGATGATGAAGAATTTATGTGTTCAAAAAAGGGGATTTGTAGGGAGAAAATGGGTGGATTTTGGGGGAAAAACAACGGTCGGAAATTTTTGTAAGAGACGAGTTCAAATTTTGGAAATTCCTTGGAGGATAAGGATCCTAACAAATTTGAGTCGAAAACTGAAAGAAGGACGTTGGGATTCCTTCTTGAAAGTGTGATCATTTAGGCTGGCTACTCTATTTATTACTGTGAATGAAATAAACAATGATATATACATTTTTAAAAATTAAAAATTAAATATAAGGTAAAAAGAATAAGAAACTTACCTAAATACACAATTTATTTTACTATATCCTATAAAATTTGTATGTATAAGCCCATGAACTTTTTAGTGATATGACTTCCGTACGATGTATTGTACGTGAAGTCTCACATTGAGTGATGTATTGTACTTTGAGTGATGTATTGGAAATTGGAATGCGATGTATCAGGACATTGAGTGATGTATTCGAAATCGGGACGCGATATATCCCAACGTTGAGTGATGTATTCGAAATGCTTAAATTTTAAGGAACTTTTGTAATTTGGAAAAGAGTAGGGATAATGGGTATTGCCGCTCCATTGTGAGCGAGATATATAGAAAATAGACGGTCGCAACTGTCAGTTAAATCTAAAGATATTTCACTTAGAATTGGGTGATTTGTCCATTTAGGTTAATTACCAAAACAAGTGACCTTTTTATATTTTAGAGGGAAAAAAAGTAGCCCTTTTGACTTCGAATTCAAAGCAAATATCTTCCATATATAAAAATACTAACCCGTTTAAAGGGTTCCTTTCCTTGACGAATTGGTATGGTTGCTTTAAAACTTCACCATTAAAAGGACATGTATTCTAAATTAGTTAGTAGCCGTATTGATTAACTTATTTTTAGATATTTTTTACTTTTAAGCACTTTATTAGTTTTGAAGGTATTTAGATTTAAAAGTCAAACATTTTCATAACTAGAAAAATGTTTAAAAGTCAAAATCATTTAAAAATAAGTTAATTCAGACGGGCACATAAATAGATATGATAATACGATCGGTATCAAAAGACTTGCTTTCGACCTTTTACACCCCCTAGAATTTACTACCCAAATTTTCTTGAGGTCTTCAAAGTTCAACCTACAGTATTCGCCACATACAAACTTCTGGCACTTCTGATTTTATTGGCTTTAGAAAAACGTGCTCGGTAGGCTCTGGACTCCTTTGGTGCGACGAAAGCGAAAAGATGGCCTGGCCAGACTGCTCAGATTTGACGTTTGGTGTGTTTATTTATTTCAGTTCCATCAAATTGGTTGCATTACTTGTAAAGATCAGTTCATCAATAGAGTGCTTAAAACCTTTTTTGGCCTGCTGACTAAATATTGTTTGGTGATGAGACTAACAAAGATATTTAACGTGTTTAATATTTCGTGAAATTATTTTATTTGGTCATTAATATATTATTATGCCAGCTGTCTTATGTCTATACGGCTATACCAAACTTGTAGACTTCTCTTTTAGTGCTAAGCCATGAAATTCTCCAGAAACATCAAGTGTAGGCGTAAGAATTAGACGTAATATGGAGACTGCGACTGAACTGCAACATTAGATGCATTGGTTTAGACAAGATAAAGGGGCTTCTTTCCAGCCAAATCAAGCATGCATTACCTCAGTAAAGAACACCTCTATAGACTATTAAGACACAGGAAGTGAAATGTGCTTTGTTCATTATTTCATATAACAGTATAGAAATTTAGACTATATCTTGAGACAAGATGCTATGTATTTCAGATCTCCACAAAGCAGTTCCCTGTGGTTCTCACTTCTCAACTTGTCACTTGAACTAAATTGTCCCAATTAGTCTTTCTTGTCGACATCAGCCTCAGATTTGACCGCAGATTCAGCAGCCACAGTCTCTGAAGGGGCATCAGCACGAGCCTCAGAACCTTTAGATGGACCATCATCTTCCAATAGCTTGGGACTCCCTGAAGCATCACCCTCAGCTGGCTTAGCTTCACCATCAGTTGCTTCAACAGATCCGTCATTAGCTTCCCTATCATTTACTGGCACTGCCTGCTTCACAGTCCCAACTTTGACGTATTTGCTCATGAATTTGTACTCCCAATCTTGCAAGGCATCAAGCTCAAATGCACCAAGGCCAGAAATATCCCCTGTGAGATCTTTTTCCTCAAAGGACAGCTTGGCAAGAGCTCTACTAGCATCCTTTCCAGCAAACAATGCATAAGGTCCCCCAGGTCCATAGAACATTCTGCAGGAACACACACATTTAAACACCAAGATGACAAGTCCTCGGCATTTCATAAAGCTTAATGGTTGATTATGATATGTTAGGTTTACATTTGAGTAAGGAACTTATTCAGACTCGTATCAAGATATTTGATCTATCAGGCTATAAAGTTGTGGATGAATTTAATGTACATGAGACTAACAGAACACAGAATTCATCTTTATTTGACGATTTGTCAGCTGAAACAAGGACAAGCATAAGTTTAACACTTCCGAATACAAAAGTTATAAATTCAACTTAAGCAATTTATCCACTCCAACTGGACTTTACTGGACGTAAATAAAACTAGATAAACAACAAACTGAATATGTTTTCCGTCTCCTCAAAACCACAACAAAATAAGAATGAATACATTAGTTAAGAAGACTAGTTGATTACTATCTAAACGTGATGAACTGATGATAGCGAAGCTGTTTGAATTAAACATGGAGAACTTGAACCACTTGTCTAAGAATTACACACAGGTCACCTTTGCTATCTTGAGGAATTGAACCTAAGACATCTATAAGCCCTTTGGACCACTTTCGTCCTTCGACTAGAATCGTCACCTAACCAGCAGAGTTGCACACTTAATGGACATTCGAGAACATCAAACATCTCATCCAAAAACTTCCCCATCGAGTCAGGCACCAAAAGTAAGAAAACAGAATGGATATGGATTGTCAGGCCTACACAGGACACATCAGCCCAGATTACACAGGCCAAATCCAGAATATTAAGCAATAGCGTGTAAAATACCAAATTTCCATCACCTAAATTCATAATCATGAAAGTGAAACCCACCCCCCAAAAGCAAATCACTCCAAAAATCCAAGTCAAAATCCAAAAGCATCAAACAAAAAAAAAACAGGCAAAATAGCTTACACTACTTACAGATTAAGAAGAATACCTGCTCTGAGAAACATCATAGATCTGACCCTTAATAGCCATCAACAAAGGTTTTTTGGGATCAGACCCATCATATTCCTTCAACTCCTCTTCAGTGACTTCTCCAAGTTGAACAGGAGGAGGCAAAGCCTGTGTCTGTTCCTCGAAGTCTCTAGACCTTTGGTGGTGACCATGATCAGATGAGGGGAAAAACCCCGAGATAGCATAGTAGAAAGCAACAGCTAAAGCAACAATAGTGAAAATAGTTGCAGGAGATAGACCCGTGGATTCTATGATTGATTCTTTCCAGGCATCCCATTGTTGTAGGGCCATGCTTCTCCGACTCAGAAGGGATTTTGACTGGGAAAATATATGGAAAATGGGCGACACATACGAAGCGGTGTGAGTGTTGAATGATGAAACGGGCGATAGGGTTTGTTTATCTAGTGGCAACTGGACTAACACACCATTTTTTCTAAAAATAAATAAATTACATTTTTTTTGTATTAATAAATAATTTAATTTTTTTTCTTTGGACCCGTTTGACTACAAATATATTTAAAAAAAACTTTGAAAATAGTGTTTGGCTATACAACTTGCCACTACTTGGCAAAGTAGAATATTTGATAATTTTTAAAAATTTATTTTATAAAAAAGTAACCATCATTTATTGATTGCAACTAATATTTATCTACTCAATTACTCCATTAATAATTAATAACTATTTCTCTCTGCTATCTATATAGAACGTGACAAAAAAGAACAATTTATTTTTAATGGGCTATAATTCATCTTGAATCAATGACAAGTTTAAGTATGTGATTACTGTATAATTGTTCTTGTCTGTATTGTTATTTTGTTTTTGTTGATTGTTATCAATTATATTATAATGTTATTTTTTAACAGAACATGTTCATTATAAAATGACAATACAAACTTAAAGGTATTTTAAATAATTTTTAGAACTTATGGATATAAATCATATATTTTTTTAGAATGTTCAAATATTTCTCAAAAAAATTATGGCCAAACACTTGATGAAATTTCATTCAAAAATAATTTGCCAAGAATATTTACAAATTTGGGGCCAGATGATAGCTTAATAAGATGAATATTTATGAAATGTTTAATATCATAAATTTTAAAAAATAAAAATTCTTATATTTTGTGCTTAATCAAGCATTCTACATAAAACGGGGAGATTGAAGTAGTTAACACTTAGGTATTGTTTGGTTTGAATACAAGCTATGATGAGATTAGGTATGACAGGATAAGTTATATCATGATTAGTTATGATGAGATAAGTAATGTTGAGATTATTTCTTATTTTCTTATTGAATGTTTGATTTGTTGTGTTCAAAATAAAACACATTGCATAAATTTTAAAAATAAATTATTTATTTACAAAAATACCCTCACTTTATTTAGTTTTTATATTTTCTTCGCAAGCTTTAATTATTATTTTATTCTTAAAAATAAAAATTTCATCTTATTTAGCTTAAATATTTTTGTGTGTCCATTCCCATGATGGTAGTACCGTATGTATTTTTTTAAAAAACTTTCTTCTTATTCAACTTAAACATAGAACTTTCATCTTAAGTTTATTAAAGTAAAAGAAAACTTATGAGAAATTAAAATATAAACAAACATAAGAATAAGTCAAATAAATTTATAAATAAAAATTATATTTATATAGTATAAATTTTTAATTAAAAAAATATGAAGAATTATCATAAAAATAAGGAGTATTGAAGATTGTGAATGTTATTATACCTGGTATTGAAAATCTATATCTATAGATAGTAAATGAGAAACATAAATAAGGTGATGTGACACATCTCTATAGCCTCCATTTGCATTTATCTATTTTCTCTTTTTTTGGCCTTTATTCTTAGTTAAATTAATTATTGTATTGTAAAAGTAAATTACTTAATTTATTACAAATAAACATTTTATTAAGGATAAATTTTAGGAATCACATAGTTTTAATATGAAATTACAATATATGCCTCTTTAGTTTATAATTACATTAATCCCTTAAAAAGTAACACAAACCAGATACATAATATGTAGCTCAGATACATTAAAGAGTATTTTGGATACATTATAACATAAAGCGGATACATAATATGCAGCTTGGATATATTAAAAACTAGCTCGGATACATAATATGTAGCTCAAATACATTAAAAACTAGCTCAGATACATTATAAAATAAATCGAATACATAATATGTAGCTCAGATACATTAAAATTGGCTCGGATACACTAATATGAAGCTTGAATACATTTAAAAAATAAGGAATTTTAGAGGTTTTTAGAAATAGAAAGGGATATTGGAAATAAGGGAAACATAAGACGTGTATTTCAGTCATTTTTCCTTTTATTAATGGATCAACATTTACAACAAAAACTCTTCACATTCTTTTTTTTTAATTTGTTTGCCTCACTTTTAACCATAAAATGAAAATATTATTTTATATTTTAAGTATTTTTCTCTTTATTATTTAAACTATTCACAATGATTTATTACGCATGACTTACACTTCTTTAATTTTTACTTTTAATAATATTCATAACTCCCATAATTTTTATGTTCATAACCTCCAAACTTAATTTTGTAAGTTTATAATGTCTTATGGTATTCCTTTATTTTGCCTATAAATTCATATTTAATTTCATGAAGATTCACATTCAAGATTATCATTTATGTTCTTCATCATATTGGTTTGTGAATGAACTATCAAGTAACAAAAAAATACATGAAGGTAAGAAATATTTCATTTCATTCTCAAGTCTTTATTTTTTCATTTCCTCTATTTTGCCTGCATAAATTCATATTTAGTTTCATAAAGATTCACATTCAACATTATCATTTCTCTTCTTCATCATATTTTTTGTGAATTAACTAACATGTAGCAAAAAGTAGATGAAGGTAAGATATATTTCATTTATTTTTATTTACTTGAACATGCTTTCTTAATATTTTATTTATGTATGTATTATCATTTACTAAGCAAGTATGATAAAAAAAAAAATACCATAGTAATAATGAATAATGTGTTGTCAATATGCAATTGTTCTTTCTAATAGTCAGTTTTTGAAATATAATAAAATATTTGTTAGATTTCAAGAGATAATTATTATTTAGTGTTGTTAGTACTATTGAAAATATAATATACATATATATTACATATAGTTTAAATTTCTTCATTCTTTTAATATAATTATTTTTTAACTGGTATATGATATTTTATTTATTCAATTGATAGCATATGATGAAGAATTTGACATATGAAGCAAAATATGATAGCAGATCTACTTGCAAAGGAAGATGATAGATGGGAGGCGGCATAATTAGAGGTTATTTTTGCTAAAACATTTTTTACTTTGACTTGTATTAGTTACTTAGCTACTTTTGCTAAAAAATAAATAAATAAAACTTTGATTTGTATAAATAATCTAGCTACATGTATTGTCAATGATCATCATTTGGTCCTTTAGTAATCTTTTTTTTTATGAAGCACAATTAATATAATTATCTCATTTCAAGAAAAAAAAATTATGATGATTAGGAGTTCCATTTTTATTATACTTGTAGAAATTAATTGAAAAATAAAATATTAATTTCATGATGCCATTTTTTGTGTATGTAACAATCTATTTTTGTCGCTATGTTTTGTTTGTTTGAAATGTATATAATATTTATACAGTCACTGATTATTATATCTTTTTGTTCATTTTTTGTATTTTCGCCCCTTATTTTCATTTATTTATTTTACAAATAAACTCAATGCATAATTAATAATGCATTTAATGTCTAATAAATTGTACATTTGAATTATTTATAATTCAAAACTTAATATTATTCATAACTTTTGTATGTTTCATTTTTCATAATTCTTATAAATATTTAATTAGTGTTTAAAAATTATAATAAACAAATGTAATAATAAAGACAAAATAAAAAAATTCATATTCTTTTTTACGAAATTAGAATTTGTATAGAAAATTAGTACTCCTACAAAAGATAGAGGAAATTAAAACATACAAAATATTTTCAATATAATACAATATATTGTTATTTTAAAATATTACCTATTATTCCATTTACTTCACTATAGTGAATTTTTTGTTCTACTATATACATATAAATAGTTTGCACTTAAAAAGATGCAAAACAAATCTATTATATATGTTTAAAACGATGAAAAAACGTATCATATCGTAGATGAAAGAAATATCAATATTATCTTATATATTCGACACTAACCTATATATAAATTTCACATATTATTATTTTATAAATATTTCATATACGTGAATGTTATAGATGATGTATAAAAGGGGTTTAAAGAGATATATTTGTCATTTTACCTATTATATTTCGGATAAGTTATTTCGATTTACTACCCAAGGAGAGGAATAATTTATCTCGGTACTAATTATTAATTTGGAAATAAATTATTCAACTTGCCAACCAAATAACAAATTGACACTATAATTTAATCCCAAAATTATTTGGTGTTATCCTTCACACCAAGTGACTCATCCAAGCCCATCTAGGCATAGCATATATGAACCTTGGAATTTGATGGAAAAAATGGCACAACATGACATCCCATTTTACTAATTGGCAACATATAGCCATCTTTTATTTTCTTGACAAAAAAAGGTTTTTAAAAATTAAATTTTGCAATTAGTAGCCCACGTGTTGGGAAGTTTTTTTTAATTAAATTAAATAATTTTAGGAGGTGGCAGCATGATGTCCTTTTTTATTGGAAAGTGGTTTTTTTCTGCCTTTTTTTTCTCTTCTTTCCCATACACACACGATTCTTTTGAATGATGTTTTTTTTATTGATTATGTAAATATTTATTCAATTCTTCTTCTTCATTACTTTGAATAAAAGATGATTTACTTTCTTGTTTATTAGTTTTACATATTAAATTCTATAAAAATATTCATTCATAGTGTATTTTTTTCTCTTTCGCTTTTAAATTCTTGATGGTTTGTTGATGTCTACCTGTCAATTTCTCTAATTGTTAGCCTATGTTTGATCCCCTCTTGTATTGTCGTTCAATTTTTTTTGGGGTTTTAATTTTTGAAATTGAAGTTATATCTAATTTAGGTAAAAATTTACGTAATAGTAATTAATTGTGGGTATCAATTGTCATGTTTAAGAAAGTTATCCTAGGATTATTCATAAAAATGGGGATTCTAATTCTAATTTTTGTGGATTCTCCATCCATAACTCTAAAATTTAAAGCCATGTAAGTTCTTCTCATTATCCGATTCGACTTGTGTGTTTGCTATTGAGCATTTTTATATTCCACGTGCAATTCTCATTTACTGAAGAAAGAATTTGGAATGTATACAAATTTTGAGAGAATGAATACACATATATGTATATATGAATGCAATGCATACATGATGTTCATGATTAAAACAAAATCTTCAATGCAGTGTATACATAGGATAAGTGAATGAATACATAAAGTGTTTGATTTTTTAATAAGTATACACTGGAGGGGATAACATAGCTATATATGTATACTAATACTAAGTGAATGAATACACCATTCTTCTACCTATATACAATCATCAAGTATACAATTGAATTTTTTTAATCAAGTAACGAACAAAAAAATATATGAAAATACATAATTTATGTTTTTAGGCGGTTACGTATTGTATATAATTTTTTATGTTTTCGTTATTTTTGTTATTTATTGATATTGGTTATACGAGGAAAATAAAAAAAAATTATTAAAATGTCATTTATTAATTTGGGCCATTTTGTGCTTATTTTTTATTTGTCTATTAAATGATAATTAATGTTGGACTATTTATTGCTAATGATAACTATCAGTTGTATATATATATATATATGTCATTTTGGGATAGACTGGACCAACTCAAAACAACTTATTCCTATGTGGGTTGTGGGTGAGGTCAGTCAACCCACTTATCCTAAATATATTTTTGGGGAGAACTAAGCAAATACCCTGTTAAAGCAAAATAATTACAAGCATAGACTCTTTTACATTCGCACCCCACTAAATAATTATACTATATCCTCCAACTAATTTCCTTATCTGATACTAAATAAGTATCATATATTGTATTGGTATCATTAAGACTGATAATTTCACTTAATTAATACTATCTCTCTCTCTCTCTCTCTCTCTCTCTATATATATATATATATATATATATATATATATATATATATATATATATATATAAT